>NC_045681.1:11799974-12099974 GCF_003331165.1 Xiphophorus hellerii
TTACAAGACTATGTTATTACATAGGACTAGTCTCACCAGTTTAAAGTACCTTTTGAAAGTACTTATTTTTTATTTTTATTTTTTCTACATTAAAACACCAACTTCAACTTATTTAATTAAGATGTTGTGTGATAGGCATTGTAATGCACAAAATGGTGCATAACCATCAGGTTCTGGAGGTGTGGCAGAAATCCACAGCTCATATGAGAGAATCTGTTGGCAGAGTTACAATATTCTGCCATTTATGAGAGGATTAGTGGTAAAAAAAAAAAAGGGTGTTGAAAGCTATAAGAAGTCCTATTTTCCATAAATCAAGCAGGAGACAGGGCAAAACTGTGGAAGAACGTGCCTTGGTCAAATTAGATAAAACTGAATGATTTTGCCTACATTCGAAACACTGTATATGGTAGAAATTAACACTGAACACCACAAAACAGGCATGATAAGGGAATACTTTTCTTCAGTAGGACTAGAGTTGATAGGAAGATAAATGGAGGTTAATACAGGTTCTTTAAAAAATAAACTGTTAGAGGCTGCAATATACTGAAGCACTTTTTTAAACTCAGGATAGTGACTCTCTCATCAACCTCAGCTGGATCCTGAACATCCACTGGGTTTAGAAAACAACCAATTTGCAAAGCAGTCCCTACTTTTGAGTTCAGCGAGAGTCTCTCCCAACATCCTCAGCTCTTTGCTCTTCTGCTCCACCTCTTGCTCCGTCACCAGGCCGTGGTTGACAGACGAGTTCCTCTGCAGCTCCTCAACAGATTTCTCCAGGTCGCTGTGAAAAAGAAAAACAAATACCCCCAGGAATAAAAGTGGCGCAGTGTTTGAGACGATTCCGCCACAACATTCAACATAATTTTCTAAACAGACCAAAAAAAAAATCTGCTTTTACAGACCAGTTGCTATGTGTTCAGCAATTACTGTATACATCTGGGTTAACACAGAAAAGCAACGAATTAGAAACGACAGCCACCGTTGACTCTCCAGGGCCTTCATAATCATTGAGACAAGCAAAAAAAACCGGAGAAAACAAACATGCCTGCAACTAATTAAACCAAACTCTTCACAATACAACAAAATAAAAGTAATAAATGTTCAGATCTGAATGTTTACCACATGCTTCTTCAGCATCTAAAAATAGAATATTTTCTTCTTTAATGTTTCATTAATATTTCATTTAAGGAATTCTGAAAATAAAACTTCAATATGTGTCTCCATTTAAACCCATCAGACCTAAAGAAAAAAAAAAGTGAAACTCTCCTGAGTAAATATTTTGTATAATCCCCATTAGCAGCCATTACAACTACAAGTGTTTTGGGGTGTTATTTCAGGAACTTTTGTCACCAAGTGAAACATGATAGATTTACACTCCGATGTATGCTAGAAAACTTGTATTATACTGTATATACATAACCTTGTTAATCATTATAATTTCCCCTTTACAGCTAATGAAAACGTGACATTTAAAATTAGAATATTAAATCAGACCAATAAAAAACTATTTCCAATCAGAAATATGGGCTTAATAAAACATAACGCTTCATTTACATTACTTTATTTGCATTTTTATTCTGATCAAACTGCAAACTGTCATCTGTTAACTGTGCTCTGAACTCACTGCAGTTGCTGGATGAGAAGCTCCTCCTGGTTCAAATACTTCAGCCGCTCCTCTTCCACTAAGAGCCGCTGTCTTTGGAGCGGGTCCTCTTGGGGTCGCATGGCGTCCAGCATCATGAGGCTCAGCTCAGACTCAGTCTGACGCAGTAGAGACAGAACGGAGTCCTGGTTCTCCAGCTGAAAAACATTTTTTTAATCTTTAGAGACTGAGTATTTTAAATAATAATAAAAACAACTACACATGTGGATTAGGAAAAAAAAAAAGTAAATTCTTAAAAGTATAAATATTTATAGCATTAATGACTCCTGAGACGAGCTCTGCCCATTACATTAGGTTCTTTAAATTCTGATTCGTCAGTGCCAGTGTCATACTTTTTCTTTATTTTATTTTATTTTTTTAAAAATAAAATAAAGTCATGTTTGCACATCCTATGGAAGTGCAAACATGACTGTTTTGTTTCACTGTGGAGTACTCAGGCTGTAAAGTGTTTATTGTGTTAACCAGTGAGAGCCTCAGGGAAGAAGTGACTGATCTTTGCAAGACCTGAAGATATGCAAGATGTATGAGGTCCAAAAATATGTAGTTTTAGAAAGGTAGCTTTTAATTTTAAGCTGCTCAATTTTACAAGGAATTTTAAAAGTAATATTTCCACCTAACAATAAATTTAACAGTCTTTTGTAATTATGACTTTTTCCATACATTCTCAATTTAATTAAAAATGTTTTTGTATTTTTGTTTTGCTGATTTAAACAAATGTTGTTGTTTTTTTCATTGAATGTTTCCACATTTATTTATTTATTTACTTACTATTGACTCAATGATGTTATTCCATAAGTTTTGTAACTGTGTTGGGATTACAGTACTTTTAAGAACAGGCAACAAAAAGGAGTCCCAACACTGAACAGCTGTTTTCAGTCCACATCCACACCTGCATGTTGCGCAGCTGTGACAGCTGCTTGCGCAGGGCATTGGTGTTCTGCTGCAGGCCTTGGAGGTGGAGCTGCATCTGCATACGGGACACGGCTACGGGCTGGTTGGCCGCCAAACATGGAGGGGGCATCAGAGCCAGGGGAGCAGATGGTGTCAGAGCTGATCAACGTAAAGAAAAATGCAAGTTTAGTGAGCGCTCCTTTATGCTTTGGCTCATTTGAGGGAAAATTCAGAGCTGATAGAAATAGTCCCAAAGATTTTTTTTTTAAATAAAAATTTAAAGATTAAATTAACCTTTGAGTTGTTTAAATCTTAAAATCATGCTAGGTTAATCTACTGGAAGCAGAACATTGCTGCTAGAAATATTTAAACAGGACAATATCCATCAGTGCTGAAGGTCAGGAGAGGACGCAGAACAATAAACATGGGGAGGCTTCAGGGACAAATAGGTCAATAATGAAAAACATTTTCAAGTGTCTCATTATAAGAACGTCCAGAGACAACCGAAATGCATGAGAGCTTCCAAATCTGATAATCCTCTGAAATGACAATGACAGCTAAGCTCCCACAGTAATTGGTGTGTTGGGTTACATGAATCATGCAGAACAGGAACACGGAAAGGAACTCAGAACAGAGTTGCATTTAAGCTGACTTTAATTAACTTAAACCAAAAAAAAAAAAAAAATGAAGCAAGGTCTGAAATAAAATTAATATTTTAAACACTTCAATCACAAAGTCTCTGGAGGCGAGATGACATTGTCTGACTGACCAAACTTTCTATGATAAAAGCTACACAAAGAAGAGCTGAAGCCACTTGAGCCACAATTTGAGAAACATCAAATTTCTGTCTGAGGCTTCAGTGCTCTAGATAAAGATGCAGAACTGAAATATTTTTGATTAAGTAGAAACAAAGAGTCCACAGATTACAGCCTGAGCTAAGATCATTTTTCTTATTGACCATCAGTCTACAATAGATGGATGGTTCCGAGTAGGCTAATGGTTGGATTGAAGTGTAGATGGACAGAAAAGTTCTAATTACAAAATGGATGGATGGATGAACGAACTGACAAATGAATCCAATGGGAGAGACATGAAGCTTTACAGATAGACTGATGGACGGGAGCAGTAGATGAAAGTTACAAGATGGATGGAATAAATAAAAATTAGAGGATGGTTGGATTAAAATTACGAGATGGATGGGTGTATTAATAGACTGATTGGCGAGGAACGGAAGGAAAGACAGGTAGATGGACAGATGGAATCATTTATTGAGATGCAACTGTAACTACACTGCAACAAATTAACCATAAAAATCAGTGGATATTGTAGTATTTACCAAACACTCAAAGCAAAAAAAAAGCAGAAGCTCACGGAACTTTGTGAGTCAATTTAATGCAACTCTATGAACTCTACCTTAAACACACAAAAAACACAAGGAAAATTGAAGGACAACAGTTGTCAGAGAGGCAGGTCTTTTTAAGACAACACATGGAAAGTATGTAGACCATTTGGAAGCGAATGGATCTCCAAGAAAAGGATAATAATGAGGGACTCGGGCAGACAGGGGAACATGTTTCAGACACTTCAGGAACACAAACTGTAGCTACCTTTCTTTTTTTTAGTTTGTCCAGCTAAAACAAAATGAGCAGCAGTTACAAAGCAGCAAGAGCAAAAGCCAGCAATACGATAAGACAAAAATAAAGAAGACAGCCATTAAAAACAATCACATACGATATAAGCAGATAAAAATGAAACAGCAGCTGTTCTGAAAGAAAGAAAAGCTAATTTATGTGGCCAGCAGGAGGTAGCAGCGATGAGCAGTGGAGGATTGACTAGGTGGAAGCAGGAATTACTTACGGTCATTTCCTGAACAGTCACTAGCCGTCTCGAGCTTCTCCCTGCAAGACAGAAATGTCCACGTATCATCAACAAATTATGTAAACATCCTTCTTTTTTGAATGGTGGAAAAATTTTATCTTGTTTTATGTTTTCTTGATTAAAAAAAAAAATTTCTCCTGGCAAAACAAAGCCGATAAGGATCCGTTACATGTTCTATCACATATTAAGTACAGATAGATTCCTGACAAAACAAATATCTATAGGAGGTCAATGTAAATACACATGCTTACTTTTTTTGCAAAAGCATGTTTAACTTACGGACTGTCAGCTTCAGGCGCTCTGGTCAGTACTCTCTGCAGCAGCCCCGTCAGGCTTGCTATCTGCTTCTCCATTGCCTCCATTCGCTCCCTGGATTCAGACCACAAATCCAAAAGATACTGTAACTAACAGACATTTCATGCATATTTTATAAAGAGCACTTAAGTGCTGCAACAAAATTATCCACCAAGGTGATACCGATGCATTAAATTCATCACAGTCACTGTAGAAACAAGGAAATGCATTAGAGGACACTAATCTATGTTTAGCATCTGAATAATAATCTGTCTTAACTGTACACAAGCAGCTAAGGAATTACCCTGATTTTTTTTTTTTTTTTTTAGTTCTGTAAAAAAAGTTTTTTTCTTTTTAAACAATAGTTGAGCCCAAGTCTTAACTGTGAGAATACTCATATGTTTATAAATCTGCTAAAAGATAAATACTTGTTGGTCTGTTACCTATCAATGAATTGCTGCATTGCTTTATCTACTGTTCTTGACTTTTTTAGAGTTGACTCTGCACACCTTAGTTACCATATTTAAAAAAAAAAAAACATGGCAGATTAATCCTATCTAAATAATTTGTCCAGCAAAACTATCACTTAAAAACAGCTGTGCAAAAATCTGACTGACAATGAGCAGCCAAAAACTTTTTTTATTATGGAGATTAAAACATGAGGCAACTTTCTGAGGTACAAACTGAGTTTTTGAGTGGGGTAAGGTAAGGTAATTTTATTTATATAGCACATTTTCTGCAACAAGGCAATTTAAAGTGCCTTGGTGCAGGATGAGCAGATACAAAAATATCAAAATTTGTTGGTCTACTGGAAATTTTGATGCACAACAGTCTCAGAACGGTTTCACGCTGAACAGTGGTGTGAAGAGCAATGCTTTATTCATTTCTAAGTGATGAAAATTTAAGGCAGTTCTGAGAGCAACAGGAGGTCCAACTCGGCACTAGCAAAGTGCACCTAATAAATGTTGTATTAATAAGTTAAGCAGTTCAGATCCATATCAGCAAAATATTGTAAAAAGGCAATTTTCGCATTAGACTTGTCAAATCAAATTTTAAATACCAGTGCAATGAATTTTACAGTGATGTTCATGCTCATGTTTCCAAGAAATTCAGCATCTGATCTATCCTTAGACATCTTTAAACCTACAAAACCAAAACACAGATTTGTACGATTGACAACAGGAGGCAGCAAATAAAAAATGTGCCACGTGCCAAGTAAATAAGCAAGCAACTGACAAGTACATTAATTTTTAAAAATGAGATAAATCAATTATTAATCCCATGTAAAAAAAGTCATGAAGTTGCAGTTGGCATTTTCCAACTGCACACTAGCAATGTTTTCATTGAAGTGTGCGTTCCATCAAGGTTTTGTTTTCACATACTTACAGTAGAGACAAAATCTAACTTACTCAGTGGGATTACTCCAAGTACTGATGCCAAACTGGATTCAAAATTTAAGAGAGAAACCTTTGAAACATCAAACGCCGGAATCAAATGCGGCAGGTGTTGAATCCTTTGAATAAAAGTACCATCAAGCAGATTAGAGCAGCTGTTAGGCAGCGATTGCCCCTTAAGAAGAGCTGTGAAACGAGATGGTCGAAGAGCAATGACCTAAGATGAATATTAATCCTTCCAACCACACAGTGACTAGACATGACTGCAATGTTGCCGCCAAACACACAGAAACTAAATGAAAACAGTTGATACAGTTCAACAGTGAACATATGAGACAAGCACCAAATTATTAGTCCCCAATTTAAGGATCAGTGACTGAAGTAACACATGTCATGCATTGTTAGAGAAAGCAATGAGTGCAGTCTACCTTTTCCTCTGCATATGACATGAATCTGAACGGCTCCATATGAGCCATCCTACCTGGTCTCAGTTTCATTCCCCATCAGCGGTGACCCATAGCCTCCAGTGCTGCCTCCTCCATCACCTCCACCAATAAGGCAGAGCTGCTCTGCTGTCAGACCCAACCCTGGACCCTGGCCCCGGACTTTGGGGCTGTCGCCAAACACAGAGGAGGTAACCGAGTCCCTTCTTAAACTCTGCCTCCCTGGAGAACCGCGAGTGGACATAGTCCCCCCGTAGGAATCCCTCATATCAGGTATCTTCTGAGGAGAAGAGGGTGGTGGAACCCTCAGACCCATTGCCAGCATGGAAGCAGTGTAGGCGTCGTTGTACAGTGGCCCCCCGGGCCTGTAGAGAACTCCGCTTTCCATTAGCTCTCCCTGTAACGCCGCAGCAGAGTAGGAGGTTAGCGACCGAACTGATCCTGGACCTGGTCCTCCCCCGCGGCGGTATAAGGAAGCGTAGGGGTCGGCTCGGGCAGGCAGAGGAGAGTGAGGACCTGCCGCAAAGCTCAGCCGACTCGTGTCTGGGCCCAAAGCGTACGGGTCTGCGTAGATCCCACCTCCATCTCCTCGCAGCAGCACCATGCTCCTGGAACCGCCCACCTCATCATCAGGCTTCACATCCCTGCGCTCCAGGATGGCGCTGGAGGAGGTACAGAAGGCCGGCTGGGGGTGGTGGGGCTGGTGGAGCTGGGGCTGCTGGAGGGGAGAGGAGTGATGGGACTGGGAGTGTGGGTGAGGTAAAGAGTGGGTGTGGTGGGGCGGCCCCGCGTAGGACGAAGGCCTCCCGGAGCTGTAGAGCAGGCGGGCACGGGACGGTGAGCCTTGAGGAGGTGAAGCAGAGGATGACGAATGCTGGGAGGACATGGCGGGGTTACCGAGGCGACGGTTTGATGGAGAGTCCTGGGGCGCATGCACCATCTCCCTCTGAGAAAAAAATTCAAACAAAGATACTGATAATTAGGAAGTCTCCTCATAAACTGGACAGAAATACAGCTCAGTGTGTTATGAGCTACAACAGTAGGTGATAGGTGAGAGGAAAAGTGTTTCAGAATCAGTACTCTATTATTTTCCAAGTAATTGTGAAACACGTCATACATTTTTGTTTAATAAAATAAATGAAAATTGCTCATAATACCCCCATCACAGTTTGCAGCAAGTCTGAGTTCACCATAACTTTCCTGATGCTACTTTCTGATCATTAAGAAAGATAAAACTGCTTCTTCAAGCTGATAGTTTATTGACTGAGTATACAAAGGACATCTTTTGGCATCAGTCTTACATTTCAGAGAGGAAAGGAATAAAAGATGAGCAGCTCTGAATTCAGCACAGGCTTAGCAGACAAAAGTAATGGATGAGGCAAGAAAACACAAAAGAAGACAACACTGTAATTGCTCATGACGCACAAAGCCATCTCCAGGAGACTATGCAAATTGAAACACCAATATTTCCACATAACCCAGAGGACTCCTGCAACAACACCCTGAGGATAGTCTCACAGCTGACATCATATTCTATCTTGTATCTTAGCAACAGCTACTCTCTTTAACTAGGCTGAGGACATACCGACATGTTATTACCCCTATGTAGTCTGCAGTCCCTAAAGTTTATCCCGTGGTGCCGTTTTAAAGCTGCCCATTCTCTCTCTGAGAAAAATCTACCAATCAATCTTATTCCCAACCATCTCCTGCCCTGCAGGCACAGGGCTTGGATTGGCCTCAGCAGTCTTGGTCATGCTTTTGTGCTCTGCAATCAGGGAATAATCTGGGCTGTACTGTCAGGAGTTCAATACCCCCCCCCCACACACACACATCTCAATCCTCACCTTGACAACAGGAGCAGCAGCCAATGTACTTTACACACATAAAACTCGAGGTAAAGCTGCCTGTTCGATAAGGCTGTAAAACGCTCTGAAGATTTCAGAGCAGAGCTGAAGGCGGCGGCGGATCCCATGGGAACAGCTGACCTCCAGAACATTAGCGGGCAGCTGCACCTCAGCGGCAAGGAGAAACGCAATCAGACACACAGGCATGTAAACAAAAAGCCTTGGAGCTGTTCGGCTGCATAGGACTCAGCAAACACTCTTTGCCTTCAGCTCTTAATTCATTTCAGCTGTTTAACATGCAGATACACTTTACACTGAGTGAGCACAACATATGTCTGCCTCTCCACAATGTTATTCATCTGTTTAGAACTGATTTCTTCCTGTAAGAATAGAAAATATTAAACACTTTTTAAAAACTAGTAATGGCTGAAGTTGTCCCAGTTTTATTTAAACACATAAAAGATGAACGAGTTTTTGTGGGTCATTCATAAGACAGCAATTAAAGTATAGGTTTGCAGAGAACTAAAAATCAGATATGTAAGTAAACCAACAGCTGGACAGAAAAATCAAAGGATAATTGAATAAAAAATAGATGCATAGCTGGTTGGCTGGCTGGATGCACAAACTGGTCCATTGATGGAAGATTAGATTTTCTAATAATTGCACCAACAATCATCACATTCTCACCAAAGTCTGTCTCTCTCAAGTCTACAGTTTTGTCCCTGATGTCCTCTTTAGGCTTACCCTACAGAGGAAGCATTGCAATCAGACCAAGTGTGTGGACAAGTTTCTTTAATACACATAATGATTTAATGAGGATAGCAGGGTGTCTTAAAGATGAACAAGTTTGTAAGAGCTAGAATTCTTGCTGGTTGGTAGGAGATAAAATATTTATTTCGTGCAATACAATTCTAATTATCTAAGAAAATAAAATCATGCAATGTGATTTTTTTCCAGATTTGTATTAGATCGTCTGACAGTTCAGATGTACCTATGAAGAAAATTACACACGTCTCTAATTCTGCATATGGAAAAGTGTAAAAGATTGAAAAATTGGCCATCAGTGTACCAAATACCCACTGTGTCATTTGTAAGAAATAAATATAAACCAGGGTTTTAAAGACCAGTTATTATGATAACCAGGCTATTATTTGCTGTGTGTATACTTAAGATTTTCTCAGCTCTACTGGCCCCTGTTTAACAGTAAATAGGAAAGATGGAGAAGGGACTGAGTCACCTCGGGTGCACTTCATACAACCAGCATTTTGAGTAATTCTGAAAAAAAAAATAAAATTGGAAGCATATATTACTGAAGGCTCCACATGGCTCAGTGGTAGTGGAGGCACAGAGTATGGTGAGGCTACAGTCCCAAATGCATTCGCAGTCCTTGATCATTTACTGCCCATTTTCCCCTTCTCTCCAGGCCCTTTTTCCAGAATAGGTATACTGCATTTAATTTAAGCACATTTCAGGTGCAGGAATACAAATATTTTGATTCATGAGGTAAGATAAGCTGGTCTGCTCCTGTGTCATTGTGAAACAGTGTTTTCTGCTTTACTGTGTTGGCGTCCAGCCGAGTCAGCGCTGAAGATGTGACAGCCTGGAACTGGTCCAGGAAAAAGGTCACATGACTCACAATGGAGGCAAACCAATTCAGCTCTGAGACGTTACGTAACACCAAGCAGTGTTTGCAAACAGTGACGCAGCAGGGAACATGGGGGCTTCGAGTAGGGGGAATTCTGACTTTTGGTGCTAATTGTTACTCCAGCTGGATGGTTCTGTGCCACCACATTATTCTGTTAGCTGAGAAATATTTATGTTGATTACAACGTTACCGTAAAATCGTCAATATTTTAATAATTCGGTTGACTGAACACTTACTCTCAAGTCTCCGTTAGCGATGTGGGGGTTGTGGTGTCCGGGGTAAGTGCCGTAGATGGGCTCTTTGCAGTAAATTTTTATTACGCAGCGGTCCTGAACATCCCGCGGGTCCTCCAGCTCATAAAAGACGTTACGGGTCTCATCCTTGATTAGTAGAGCTGTGCTGGGGGACCTGCAGATCAATAATCATGAAAAAAAAAATGAAAATCAATGATAAACAGTGCCGGGAAAGACAATTTGAGCCCCAGTTAGCTGCTAATGCACAGTGATGGAGATTCACTCACAGATAAATGAAAGATCTTTACCTGCTTGAGGCGCCTGTAATGAAACAATTAACTGAGAACTGCCTCCTAGCATCAGAAATGTAATACTAAGTCTGTAATGGTTAAATGTCAGCAGATTACACAGACGATCTATAATTAACATCTTGATGGAAATGTTGTTTTGACCACATTGTTTGGAGAAGGATAGCATCAAGCCTTTGTTCATCATTTTGTCAGTTTACACCAACTGTGATTTTAAGCAGTCACTCCAAACATGGCAGTACATAAGAAAGAGACAGATGGGATGTTGGTCTTCAGCTAAAAATGGCTTTCAGAAAGAGATGAATACAGATATTGCTGTGAATCTGACCTCTACTTTAACAAACAATCTCCTTCTTGAGCCTAGGCTGCAACACTCACGCAATGCGGTTTGCAAAGTATAATGACTCCTTTAATATCACAAGTGGACCATTATCCCTGATTTATTAGAATTTTATGATAAAAACATACACAGAGTAGCCCACAATTGTGAAGTGTGGCAAACTGTCAAATATTTTTGATAGTATTTTTTCTTACAAAGTGAAATCTAAAAAGTAGGACAAACGTTTTTTTCAGTCCCCTTTGCACTGTTTGGTCAACATGCAAAAATGGTTTCTGGAAAATTAGCAAATCAACGTAAACACAACAAGTTTTACATCAAGGCAAAACACGTTGGTGTATGCATAATGCTGTGGGAATGCCTTTTGCTCACAAAGCCAGAGAGGTCAGGTGAGCATCTGTTATAATTTCTTCTCGTTACAATGTATCAAGTTTTTTTTAGAATAAAGTTAAGATGAAAGAGACCAAGGCCTTTATCCATTTTTCAAACATGATTTTTTAAAAATAATTTTCATAAATTCGGTACAACTTAAACTCAGATTTGACCTAACTTTCAATCACCACTGAACAGATCTGATTCTCCTATTCAAAAGCAACACAAGGTTTGCTTTTCTGGAGAACTGAAAATGAGCACAAAAAAACCCCCAAGAGAACCATATAAAACACTAAAGACTTAGCTTGATAAACTTTCATTTTACTCGTAGTTGTTTTAGTGTTTGTAAGCCTCCTGATCTGAGATTGATTTGTAAAACTGCCACTAAATGAAGTGTAAATGTAGCGCTGCAGAGGTTCAAGCGTCATCTTAAACAGATCGATAAACATCTCAATGTGGTAATAATGTGTTCATATCTGTGAGTCATCAGTGCCTACCTGAGCATGGCCATGGTGAGCCTCTGGGGGAACATGTGAACAATGAGGGCCCTCAGGGTGTCCAGGCTGGTCAGCTCATGGGTCAGGTGCACCCTGCGAATTTCCTCCCCGAGCTGGAGGAAGAGGATTCCTGCAAAGATGGAGGAGGAGCAGCAATGAGGGAGAAAGAGAATTATTACCTTGAGTTATTAATTTATCTTTTCGATTTTAGCAATCACAACATAAAATATGCTGAGTTTGTTGTGGTGTGATTTAGAGCAGCTTAGGCCTCAGAAGCTCTGCCACAAACTGACATTTGGTTTGTAGCAGTGGAAATGAATTATTCAGTTAAAGCATCATAGCTGTCACAGTCAGAAACTGCTTAGAAAATGGTCTTGACATACATGCTAACAAAATTCACAATAACTGCACTGTTTCAGTCTAACAAAATGCTACACCGTCCTCCTCCTCAGATGCCGGAGGGAAGTTGTTCAAGAGATGAATTTTCTTTCTGACGAAGCCATTAATCAGACATGACACACGTTCTGACGGGATCATTTGAAGACAGACTGGTATGTATTCAAAAACAGAACTAAGCTGTCAATAAAATCCATAATTCACATTTAGCCCAGGGGGAATTTGCGTGATAAGCTGTTGATCGGTCAAGGCAACTGATGCTGCAGAATCATTGGCATTAAAGAACGTCATATCTTACTAACTTTAGCTGATTTCAAGAGGAACTTGTCAGCCTGAATAAAGTGAGCAAAGATCAACTTAAAGAAGGATTTGCAGGATCCAGTCTTCAAAGTAAGAACATTTATAAAGTTCATGCCCAATTAGTGATAATTACCAAATTCATTCCCACTTACAGTTAACTTGACTGGAAAAATCCTTTTTAAATCTGGTTAAATATTTCGTGAGACCTTTGGATGACTGTCTGCTCACAGGGACTCCTAAATTTGCTGAAAGAATTCCACAGAGAGTTAAGTCAAAAATTTCAGAGGGGTCTTCAAATTATCTACAGCAGGGGAGGTTCAAATACACCTAATTCAAACAGTTTAGTTTTCTCTTCTCAGCCCGTTTCCCAGTTCTTTCCAAGCATCAGCTGTTAAACAGATGGCCTCACATTTGACTGTAGAATAATTTGGAATACAAAGGAATTTAATGAATGACTGAATTACTGGAAGGTGCCCAAGTCCATTTGCTACAACACAACAGAGTTTAAGTGGTTTGTGTTGTGTTCTGCAATTAGTTGTCTCTTAACATTGCACTTTGCATTATGACCAAACATCTCTACTTTATTCCAGTAGTAGTGTGGCTCATTTCACTGCGGCTACACCAAGCTCCGCTCTCATCTTCTTGAGAATATGCCTTCTCCTTTAACGTGACCAGACAAGCCATACTTCCTGTTACAAACTTTAATATTTAACAAGCTCATTGAGACCGAGCCCTTATGTGCTTAGTAACATGAGGACTAAAAATATGGAACTTTCTGATGCTGATTTAAAGAAGCACAGTGGCCTGACCTGGTGCCCGCAGTTTGGCCTGACTAGACGAGCGGGCCAGTGGAAGACTCTGGCGAAGCCGGTTCATCCGGTTAAAGCCGATGGGGATGTCAGGTTCAGACATGGTCTCCAGATTTTCAGCTGAGGCAAAAGAAACCCTGTTGGCCTGGTCTGCAAGAGCTGGCTGAGTTGGGCTGAGTCGGGTCACTCGAGGCGTACGGCTCTGAAAAACAGGAGAGAAGGAAAAAATCTGAGTGCACAGAAAAAGGGCTGATGCTGCGTCATGATTTCAAACCTACGATAAGATGTCATTTTACTTTCAGAGGGAAAAGGTTTTCTCCAATAATTTTCCAATTATCCCGTCATGAGATTGAACATTTAACATGTTGAGATCTGAGGAAGACAATAAATGGACCAAAACATCACAGATGGTGCTGAAGAACACAAGCAAACAATGATATCGAAACATTTATTCAAAGAAAAAAAGTCACACAAAACATTTAATGTCGAAGACAAAAATCAGACACAAATCCTGGAGATAAAATTAGAGCTGCACTGCCTGTCAGGTTAACTGAAGCGGGTCGATTCAGCGCTGCAATCAAACAGTCCATTCAGAATGATCCACCCTAACGAGGAGGGAAAAAACCCACAGAAACTGTTGGAACAATGTTTTTAAATTAAAAGAAGAAAGTAGGAGCAGATAAAGGAGACCAGAAGAGACAGCAGCAGTTATGTTATAATAAAATGTTTCACCAGCAAGAAACTAAATGGACCTAAATGAATTTGTGCGCCTGGAGTCGAACAGACCAAGGAAATTTGCCACAGAATGCTCAGTAACCGAGTCAGCAAACATCAGCAATGTAAAGTTAATGACCTTAACTGGTAACCCAGATTTCCAGTGATATTTCACCTGTCTAATCTGAACCCTTGAGGGAACCTAATATTGAAGGACCTCTCATTATAGCACAACCAGACGCTTCTGCTGGCTTTTAATGAATCCTTACTGACGGACATTTTCCAGCCCAAAGAGTCCAGTAATGAGCTCCCAGAGAGCCTGGATTCACAGGCTGTCTATCTGAGGTCTGAGATTCGTTTTCACATATGGTTTGTGGGTGTTGTTGAACTTCATGAAATTACAGCAGGGAGAGCCATGACGTTCAGACACGCATCAGCGAGCAAACATGGAAGAGACACCAAGAATCATGCCAGCACAGTGCTGCTAAACACCTCTTAGGGATTCACTAGTTCCACTTAAATAGAGATCAGAAAAACACATCTGTTAACAGTAACGGGCAGCATGACTGAATTATATGAGCCACCTCTCGCATGTTTGGAGAGTTAAGGTTTCAGAACAGGTTCGACAGCCATATGCACACCTTCTGCTTTCAGTCATACAAGACATAAGCTACTGAAGGAAATGGAACACAGCAATTGGAAATCATAAAGTTTCTATTTAGTGATCTGTGAAGAAGAGGAGGAGCAGATAAAGGTTTGAGACAGAGCTCACCCAACCGTAAAGACACCAGAGAATTTAAGAAAGAGGGAGAATAAACTGCAAAATGAAGTACTGAAAATTAGGCATTGCATTCTTCAGTTTATATTCAATTATATGTATACTTTCTGTTAGATTTGCTCAAACTCTCTTTAAGTTGAGGTTTAAGGAGAGTAATCTGTTATATATATATTCCTTTATTTAATCAGGTAAACCCCGTTGAGATCTAGATCTCATTTTCAAGAGGGACCTGAGCAAAAAATTTGCAATACATAGCAACCTGGTTACAAGATAAAAACAATTAATACATATGCACAAGTATAAAACAATAAAAACAATTTAAAAACAATGACACTGTTTCATAGAATCTTGTTGCCTATCTTTAAGAACTGCTCGAAATAAGTCCAGTGAAATCATTTCCGACATCTTAAGTTCAGACTGCAACTGATTCCACGCTGTGGGGGCCAACACACTGAATGCCTGCTTTCCTTTTTCAGTTCGAAAGCGTGGGACATGCAGAAGAATAATGTTATTGTACACCAACAGTAAAACTCAGTGAATCTTCAAAATAATCTTCAATCACAACATGTGATTTTGGCTGCAGTTAAAAGAGTAATAATCAGTAGATGATACTTGTTTTGTTTGGAATTTTTTATTTTTATTTTTTTTTGCCAAATTGACAACTTGGATGAAAGTAATGAGACCATCATACAGCAACAAAATTCAGTCAGATGCTTCTTCAGATTTATTGGAAGTCTTAGCTCTACCAGACTTCCTTCCTGCCCACATCATCACCATCTGCAATGACTCTTTGAAGATACTTGGATGATGAGTTACTACAACACCTAATATACCTTTGGAATGGATAAAGTATTTTTGAACTTAATTGAGCCAGTGGTGCCAACAAACTTTGTTCAGTGTTTGCTTTTCCATAATAGTTTCACATTCAGTTGAATATACAGTAATATATACCACCCAATCATGCAGAAACCGAGAAAAAGAAAATCAGACATTGACAACGCATTTGATAATAAATTAACCCAAAGGTAAGACTGAAAATGTGGTTTTCTTCTACTCTCATAATTTTTCCTTCTCCAGCTCATTACTTCAGTGCTGAAAAACCAAACTGGGGTTGAAAAATGAGCAACATTGCCAACTGTAAAGGTTATCTGAAAATCAGTGGGGTAATAAACTTTTCTTTTCTTGCATCAGCCTGTCAGGGTGACATTGTTGGCTCAGTGCCATTGCTGTTGTGATTACCAAGAGTCCTGCAGCGGCTGTGCCAAACAGGATTATATAGAGCTCACTGCAGAGCGTCGTGTTCTGGAGTTTGTTCATTAAAGGTCCAACAGTTTGACTTCATTGAGGTTCAACTTCTTTACCTTTGGAGCATTTTTTTTTTCTGGACTCAATACAAACACCCCAATTTTTAGGGCAGCCCAGGTTTTTAGAAGCAGCATTACAAATGTTCTACATTGCTGCTTATAATAACTAGTCAATAAAAAACAAATTATTATTACTGATCTTTTATAATCGGCTCAGTCTTCAATCACAATAAGTCGTACTTTGTATTTTTCAAGTGTAAATACCCTGTCTGCTGAATTTAACTTGCTGAATTTGCTACAGATTCAAAAGGAGGTTTTAGAATTCAAATTAAAAGAACTTTTAAGTATTTTTGAAAAATGTTCTTTCACTATAAAATAGCTTTTTGGTTCTAACTGAACCAAAAATACTAAATATTTTGTGGATTATCCAAATGCATTATCTTTCCAGAAGACGATGCAATCAGCTAAAGCCATTCTAATAAGAAATTCACAAAGTCCTTCATTTCATTGAAAGATGATTTTACTGGTCCTTTTAAAAATAATGATCCTAAAGAAAAATAAAATAAAAACAAATGTATAAAACTTGATTTTGGTGTTGATGGTCAGAGCATAAATTCTTCCACAAAAGTTTTTAGTCAGAAAAATAAACTATTTTAGAGGAAAAAATGAAACCATGATCTTACCAACATTTACATGCAGCAACGTTCCCATTTGTTACAGGAAAACCGTAACAAAGAGCTATTGAATAGAAAACAGGCAGGAGAGGAGAAACTCAATAGCATGATGAGATCAGTTAACTCTGCTACTGTAAAATCAAATGCATAATCTACACTGTAAATAATTTTCTAAAATAATTTCATAAATACTGTGACAGACTGGCAACTTGTCCAGGGTGAACCCCGCCTCTCACCCGGAACGTTAGCTGGAGATAGGCACCAGCACCACTCCTGACCCCACTAGGGACAAGAGTGTTAGAAAATGGATGGATGGATGGAACTTCATAAATAGCAATAGTACAAAGTTCTGCAGTTAAAAGCAATGAAAAGTTTCAGACAGCAATTCCTGTAAATTCTAGACAGAATTTGAAGACATTCCGACTTTCTGTAAATGTTAAATCCATGGAGCCAGATCAAATACACAATCCTGATCCACAGTTTGAGGCTTTCTAAAGACCTTTAAACCCATTTTCTCTGAACTGTGGGTTCTTCTTCCCATTTCAGTGAAGTAGCTGATCATTTTAGGAGTAACCTTTTTCGTTAGGCCACTAACTCTGAGCTCTGCAACATTCAGTTGTTGGACCAGTTATGCATCAATACCTCAAAGACAACTGAGCAAAGAAACCAATTTAAACATGATCTTCTATCACACTAGGAGGTGGTTCAATTTAAACCCTAAATTAATCCAAAATAAATTGTGAATTAACACAGTACTGTATTGAATTGTGTTCTGCTGATCCTTACCTCTCCCTCCAGCATCATCTTTAGCCTTTTATAACTGTATTTTCACCTCTCTCTGAAGACTGTCAGGCAACTATTCAGATAAAGGATTCTCAGCAGCTAAAGCAGAGACTTGATTGATGGAGACAGCTGTGCACAGCTGTAACATGCCAACCGCCTCCCACCGGCCACGCCCTCTGATTGAGATTTCACGGAGATTACCTCGACGTACCGTGGCATTCCTTTCCTGTGACACTAATCAAAGAGCATCTGAGGCTCTAACATCAACCAGCATGTTCTGCTGTGCATCTCTGTGTCACGTCATATGAAGAGACGTTTGTAATGAGACATTTGCTGTGTGATGCGAGTGGACAGGCTAAGCATCTTTACAACATCCTGAGGGAGGAAAGGCAGGTGAAGGAGCCTAGCAGAAAACATGCCATGTCCACACACAAGCTTCCTGATTTACTTCAAAGATCCTCCACTTTCTGCAGAGCAACTTCAGATTAATCGACTTGCTCAAGGGCACTTGTTTTTAAGTGAGAGGAAAATGTTCTTGTTCAAATTCCTTTCCATGTATTCCTATGGGAAACTACACATGAACAGTCCTTGAACTTGTTCCCATTTTGTCATTTAACTACCACAAATTTCAGAGTATTCTATTGGGATTTTATCAGACAAACTGACATATGGTATAATTTTGAAGACAACGGAAAGTACTTTCCAATTGAAAACATGACAAGACTATTTAAATCCAGTCGTCTGTAACTCAGTACCTTGTGCAGAACCACCTTTCTCATCAGATCCAACAACAGTGATTTTTTTGAGTCTCTACCAGCTTTGCACATTAAAGCTACAATTCTTTGCCCATTTCTTCTCTGTAAATTAGCTGAAGCTAAGTCAGTTAGTATAGACAGCAATTATCGAGAGTTGCAGCTAATTTGGAATCAGGTCTGGTCTTTGACTCGGCCATATGCTATGATTTAAACCACTCCATTCCAGTTCTGCCTGTATGTTGAGTTCCACTGTTTGAGGGTGAATCTCTGGTTCAGTCTCAAGTAGCAGCTTGGAGCAGGCTTCCTTCCAGGACTGCCCTATGTTTAGTTCCAACCCTTTTCCAAATCAACTGTGACCAGCTTCCCTGTCTGCACTGAAGAGAAACATCCTCGCAGCTTGATTTTACTGCCACCGTGTGTCACTGTTAGGACGGTGAGCTCCAAGTGTTAATTTCACTCCATGCATAATCATGCAGGCCAGGAAAAAATACAATTAGGGTATCTTCTTCCAAATGTTTGCTGTGTCCCAGATATGTGGTGTGTCAAAGTGCAAACAGGGTTTCACATGGCTTTCTTTTAGCCTCTCTCTTAGACTTGTGAAGTGAATGACTTGTACAACAGAACTTTGGATCTGCGCAGCCCTTCCAGCATTTCAAAGGGCATTTTTGCTCATTCTCTAATATATTTGTTCCCCAAACAAATGTATTTATATTAAAAAAATCAAACTACTAAACAACAACTAATGCCTTTTATTTAGCATTTAATTTGACTTGGAGTAAAGGATACTGAATACAAATGCAAGTCACACTTAGCCTTGAGTAGACATGGACCTATCCTTTCAAATCCTTTGTCCAGCTCTTTCTGAAAGGATATTCTTTGAATGTTTTATTTGAAAAGAATCTTTCTTACAAGTTCAACCATTTGATTGCTGCTCAACAGACCTGGCAATGTTGGCAGATGGCAGTCAAGCGCCAATGAGTGGATTCTGGCCACGTGCCTTAGCACAGTGCCAGTTGGGGAGGCCTGCAGTCTTTGCACTCTTAAGCCTTTTAGAGGAAGAAAACACTTGTGTGGTTCTCCTCGTTAGGCTGGGGAATAGAGATTTTCCACCAAGTATCATATCAACAGCCGAACAGCTCAAGGGCCGCAGCAGCAGTCATATGAATGAGTTAGAGATGATACATCTCACTGGGACAAAAACGCTGCCATTAGGGTTGAGAAGCCTTTTTTTTTTTTACATGGAACCTGTTCCAGTCACATCCTTTAAAAGGACACCACAAGTACTGTAAACTGTTCAAGAAGAGACAACTTGTTTTGCAAATAATGAGTTCAGTCATTTTTAGTTTTTCTTAATAGATTGAGATTCCATTAAAACATGAGAGGCACCAATCGGGTTCTTCCTGACCGCCACTAATTTTCAGTTTTCTGAGGTCTGGCCTGCCTTTCAGAATATTTAAAATGCATGAGAATATAATTTCATACACAGTATATTCCCCATAAGGTGATACATTTGTGAGATTATTCTTACTTCTGAATCAATGTGCAACTTCCTAACATCTATCAGGTTTCCAGCAACTCAAAAAGTTAAAATAGTGAGAGTTGATAATAAAAAAATGAACAAAATAACCTGCCAATCACTGATGAGAGCCAATGATTGATCTCTGGTTGATTGATTGTTCTTTTTTTTTTAAATGCACCAAACCAAAACAGAAAAGACACTATAACAGACACACTCTTCCTGATCTCACTTAGTTGAATTTGCGTCCATAAGAAGGCAAACAGCAGCGGCAAAGCCACCAATGAGCAGACATTCCTGTGTCAACACACTGGAGATCTAAAACATGCCCATCCAACCGGACATCACTGATACAAACACACCGTTCTGTCTCTGTGTTCCTGTCAGAGAAGAACATCAACTTGCCATGATGTTATAATGGAGATGAACAGATGGGATCAGATTCCCTGTTGTTGCAGCCTAACATTTTCTCTCCCTCAACTTAGCATCAATGTAGAGCTGCTTCAAAATGTTCACTAATGGATTTCCTCACTTTCTCTTGCTCACAGCATAGAGAACCAAGGACATAAAGGATTTAGGTTTTTTTTAGTAACCAATAAGTTTGGAGTTTGTGGGGAAATTTCCTGTTCCTCAAAATGTCCAGGGAAAGACAAACAGAATCAAGCAGCATTTTAAATTCAAGAATCTACAAATCAGTCTGCAAAGTCATCTGAAGTGATTGTAAAATCAAACAGCATATAAAGAGTGTATGTTTTATATAGATTCTCTTAGCAAATCCTCTTTTTTCAGTTTATTAGTAAAATATTTATCAGTGGGGCGGTTGCAATGATAAAAGGTTCCTATTGCAAGTGAATTCAGAAACAGTCCTTAAAATTCAGAGATTGAGAAAAACCTAATATAGATGAGAGACGCTAAACAAAAATGGAGAATCTGGTCATGTTTTCATCTACAGATCCTCTGATTGGTTCTGCTTGAGTGTCATCAAAAGGAGCCCTGTTTTCTAATCTACCTGTACTGCACAAATCCAAATTTAGCATTTAGTAATAGTAATGAAACTTTAGGTCCTCTTATGACTTGAAGACTTTATCAAATCAGCGTGTTTTCTTCTGTCTTAAGGAACTTCTTCAGAAGCAGACTGCTACACCTCACATCATAGGAAGGAAAGATACTGCAGATCATTCATACCAACTGATCTCTGACTGCATAACACCTGCAACTTGGTGTTGTAGGTGTTATGCAGAAGTAGTACAAATCAATAACTAGTTGATTTTTACTACTTCTTAACTTTATTGCCTCCATAACTTCTCATCTATGCAACTATCATTGTATTGGTGTTGTGAAATACCACAGATTTTCAGCTATTTACAATTTATAAGGTGTAATATCACAGTTTTCTATTTTTTTACATTGTGCATAGCTTTCAGTCTTATATCTTAAATTATATTTTATGGTTTTTTATGTCCCTTTTTTGCTCCCGTACATGAATTCCCTCAATGTGGGATCAATAAAGTGTCTCAATGAATCAATTGAGATGTCTTGTTTCATGGTTAAAATTCTCACTGACTGACTTCTGGCTTGGTGACACTAATCATCCTAATAAAGTGAATCATTGTAAACCCAGGAGTCTGCAAGGGCCATTTATTTTTAATAACTGACTTGATTCTTATTGCTGTTCCCCTCTCTCACTTCCTACTAAACTCGGTTCCTCACAGTTTGACCCGTCTTCAGCCTAAAACAGACTATGGACTTATTTTTAGAAAATACAAACACAGAGCGACTGCCGGGGTGCTTTTGAAAAGCACTAGCTGTGTCTGGAGTCATCAGCAGTAATGTCTTGAGTGGTTGGTGTCACAGCACATCATGATCCTACCCAGTGGAATGAAACAGAGGATTACAGGAAGGGTCTATGCTAATTAATACAGAGCTTATCCTGTGATTAACAGTTTCTGCTCTGATGGAAGTGGTCTGTTTTAGGATGGCAACACTCTCATTCAAAGAGAGGGAGTCACAGTAAGAGTATTGAATTATGTCAGATTGGCCATCTAGTCCACAGTTTTGGGTCTACCTGATTCAGTTAACTAAAAGGTCTGATAGAGCGACTAACACAACAACATGAGGGTACGTGACTCCTTTAAGAGTGTGGGAGGGGGGTTGTGTATGTGGAGAGCATGAGACAAAGCAATCTTGTGCATGTGTATATGTTGGCATGGAAGCACAGACCAATTTAGCAAAAGATAGTAATAAAAACTGACTTCTTATAAAGGATGTGCAGATTTTCAGTCACATTATCATCCACCCAAGTCTCTCTTAAGAGCCAATTACCAGCTTTGGCTATTAAAGGATGAATCTTTGTAATGCTTATTGATCATGGTCTTCATAATAATGCATAAAAGTACAAAAATGAACAGAATGAACCATTAGTTGGTGAGCTAGAACATTAAGACGGAGGAGGGAACAGCTAAAACAAAACCGTCTCTAAAAATATCAAACTGTCTCATTGCTCCTAGCTGGAATTGTTCCATGATGATAGCAAAAAAAACAAAAAAAAAAAACATGTGAAATACTTACTGACAGTTGACATTAAAAAAATTATAAACACATCCAAAAGCTTTTCACAAAATCACCACAACCCCTGTGGTGTTTTGCCACTTTACACTGAAATTTGTGCTTCTAAATGGAACTGTAAAATAACTACTGGTAAGAATAAAAGCAAGGACGCAAAAGCTTATTCAATTCAGGATTTTCCCAAGTGGTTTGTTTTCATGCGGTGCCTGAAACTAAAAGTTTGAGCCTACATGGGGTGAGCTCTTACTAATATCAGTATCATATGTAAAGATAAAATATTGATATTGGGGTGAATAGTTTCAGTTTTAATTTCACCTTATAAGAGTTTTACTAGGATTATTATCAGGACATGAAACTCAAAATACTTTATAATGTGGAAATACCACTGTTTTTATTTAGATTTTTGGCCTGTCTTGCACCATTTAGTAAACTTTAAGTGGAGGGCAAAGGTTGAGTGCAGATCTTAGAAGTGCCCCTTCAAATGTTTTGCAAGTAAGATGGCTTACAATATTAAGTCTTAACTAAAAGACATCCACAAGAATATGTGGACTCTACTCTGAATTTTTATTCTTAATTTAAAAAAAGAAGTAAAAATAGAATAAAAAATAGTTGCTAAAATCTCATCTTGCTCTTGTGAACCTAATATTGTCCTCTTGGCATCTCCCACCACAGCTAGCAGCTTTCTACATTTCACAGCTGCGTGCACACAGACTTGGCGGATGTGTGGTTGCCCTTCATGATGCAACTCCTGATTATCCCCAGAGAGGGAGGGAGTGGGCTTTGAAACGGCCACCTCGAGGTCTACAACCAACCTTCTCTGCCATCCTAACAACTGCCACCATTACTCTTGCAAACCCAAGACTTTGTATAATCTTATCTCAAAAACAGGATGCATCCTCAAACTCCTGATGGCAATCGTGAAAGGTGATTCCCAAACAGAGATTAAGGCGCAATAATGAGATAAAAATTCTTTGCGTGTCATTTAAATTAGGATTCAAACTATCGCAGCTTGGTAAATATAAAATATCTTTATTCAGTTGCGGCACACATTTACAGTGACAATAAGGCCTAAAAGCTCTGGATCACGTGAAATGGTACTGCAATGAGGGTCTCCAAAAGAAAAAGTCCTTCTTGTCAACACTTTTGAGAAGCAAAGTATTTTAATCCTGAATGATTACTCTGCTGTGTCACTTTTTACTGCAACAAGCAGGATTAAAATCAAACATCTCCTTCAGGGTTTACTCTAACATGAAGAAGACTGGTGAATAAGCAGAATACTGGTGATGCCTTCCCTTATCTGAGCCCACAGTTTTGTAAATTCCTCTGAATTGAATACGCAGGCAAAGACAGAAGACAATAGGCTGTGATTACTTCAGCCACTCCATACGGAAAGAATAGAGATGTTAAAAATGGAGCACTAATGTTTGCCCAAGTGCGGCTGGGAAAGAAGAAAGAGAGAGAATTATGCAGCACTTTGCTCTATTGTGTCTTTGACGCTGTCAGCAGCAGTTACAGGCGCCTGTTTGAATCTGTTCACCCCTGTGGACAAGCTGACAATCCCCACCGCTCGCCTCAGGATGCAGGAGAACACGTGAGTGCGAGTCTTAAAACGCTCTTGCAATATTTGCATAATCCATCCACCTTCAGTTTCCATGGCCACTGCAAGTCCATGTATGCATTAACGTGAGCGCACAGTCGTTATGGCACAGCCGTTTGATAACATATGTGTTTATGCACAAAAAGCACCATCACTGTTTGTGTGAATTTAGTGAGCCAGAGAAGCAGAGTAACATCAAAAGGAAAATAACCGGGGACTATTTATTAAACAGACGCACACCCTCACCCACATGAGCTCAGCAGTGCTCTGCTGCAGGGGTTTCTATTGCATCAGTAAGAAGGAGAGACTCCCCGGCTCTCAGGGAGGAAGGAGAGTGATAACCAAACCTAAATGAGCTGCAGACCAGCAACAGAGGGGGTAGGGGGGGACACTGGAAGAATGACAGCATAAGCTTTTGTGACCAGCTGAAGGTAAACAGAAATCTGCCACTGTACATAACAGAGGTGTAAGAAAATACCTCTGACTAAAGCCGCGCATTAATTTTGTGCATATTCAAGCAACACTAGCTCCATTTTTGCCCATCCTTTGTGCCCCAAATCTACTCTGCTTCTCTCAGTGTCTGGCAAAGCAAATAGCACCAATAAGGTCAGTGAAAAGCAACCATTTTGCACTTTTTTCTCATTAGATCAAAGCCCTCATTACCTCAGATTTAAGTTATTACACCACCATCACATTGTTTTGCACAAGTATCTCAAGACTTTAAAGACTTAAGAACTGAGGTAAGAACATCTCACTGCATCAAGGAGGAATTAGGTTTACAGTGGCATTTAAAAAAAAAAAAAGGTTCCATGGAATATTTAAAGACCAACTGAAGCCCTAACCAACTTTTTATGCAGATTATCTCTATAAATTGGAGCTGAGCCCTACAGTCTCTCAAAACAAATGTTCTTGCCCCTAATTAGGGCGCTCTAGGGAAGAGTAGTTTACGGGTGTCATATTTTGCGTTTTTGTGCAAATTTGCTTAACACTGTAATATTTGGCCTAAAACCATCTTAGTGCTGCCCTCTTTAAGTGAACCGTGGTTACTGCAGTCAAGTGTTCCACATTGGTTACAACTGTACAGCTTGGTTCATGTCTGTCACAGCCCTGCATTTGGGTATAAAACTCAGACACGCCTCATGGGGAGTCAGTAGCTGGTATTTTTAGTGTGGCTAAGCATTGATCGACAGCATTTTTCAGCTTTTCACGCGTGATTCATTTTCATTGTGAACACAAAGTGGAACATGGCTTCTCTCTACTCCGACTGCTGCCAGTTTTGCTACAAGACGAGTGTGTGAGACTGATTGCAGAGCTTTGGAAGCAGCAAAGACTCGCAGCAGAACTTGCTGCTCGCTCAGTCAGAACGGGTGCTTTATGTGTCATCACCAAAGTCTCCAATAACACAAAAACATTCTTAGAGCTGTTGCTGGTTGCTTTTCTGGGGGGACAAATTTGCTAGAGGGATCCGTTCGTCCTGACCACAGCCCCGCTCAACCCCCTCCACGGTTGGCCATCCACCTCAGTATCTATTGGCTCCGTCCACTTTGATGGCAGTTGTTACATTTTGAAAATCTGTAAACTTTACCAGACTAAGTTTTCTATATGGTTTCGACAGTTTTCATTGTAATGTGCTAGATATTTGAGTAAAAAAATCATTCCTACTGGAAATGTTCACACTTTAGTTAAAACTAATCAAGGAAATTCTGGAACAGAAGACTTGGTTTCTGAATAACAAATCTTTAGTAACAATATCAGATACTTCACTTGAAAAGAGGATAAATTATTATTTTCTCTTTTGGTAAGGCCAGCAGTACAACTGGTTGCTTTGTCCACACTTGGTCTAGCAGCATGTTATAAACAGTGCTGGTCTTTCCTCCAGAATCAAGCTTTTGCCCTGGCTGCAATCTAAATACATTTCCATAACTATGGGCATCACACTAAATACATGCATAATACATTTCAACATGGAAAAACTGCATCAGTGTAAAAAGAGGTAATTCGTTGGTTTGAGAAGCAAACCTTTCTTTGCGGGGGGACGGGGTTAAGGATTTCCAAACTCTGATTTGCTCATTTTACATTCAAACCCTCCTCGGTGGCTTCTCTGCTTATAATTCTCAGAGCTTAATAATAAAAAAATAAAATTCTGTGCTTATTCTTCTACTTATTCCATAGAGCTGAATATATATCAAATGATTCTGGATACTGTCTGCTAAATTTAGAAGTGACTTGCATAAAACATCTAATTTTTGCAAAACTTGACCGAAAACTTGTGTATCTGCAGAAAACATTCAAATTGTATTCACAAATTTGCCATTTCCAAATACAGCCCCTACATTTAGAAAATGTCTAAATAGATTTTAATCAGATTGTGCCACTTTGATAACTTCTGTAAAGAACAATCAACACTTAATATATATATATATATATATTAACATATGTTGTAATCATGACAATGTCAAATAGTTTTATAAACTTACATTTTTCTGTAAGTTTAACAACAGCTAACTGGAACCTAATTGAAATCTGAGGAGCTGAACAATGAATGAATTTTATCAAAAAAGAAAAAAACAACTATTAAACTAGCCTTTTGCAAACCATTCCGAATGAAAACATCAAGAGCAACGTATGAGTTGATAACCACTTTATTTGTGGAGATTTGTTTTTGGAAACAATAAATCCTACAGAAACTCATATGTATGGCCTCACATGTATATAGTGCGATATGTCACACTATATTTTATGAATAATATATACAAATCCAATTCAAGGCACCCAAGAGGGATCCTAATCAAAATTTTTAACAACCTCAACTGCTCCTTTCGAAGCAGCCTCCCTGAAGCGCTTCACTATCTTAGGGTGACCCAGCCACCCAAAAAGGAATCTCCATTCAGTCACACTGTGATGATCCATATCTTCTGTTCATAGATAACAGCAGGAGCAAAGATGGACAGTAAAAGTCAAGAGTTTTACTTGTTGGTTCAGTTGTTTCTTCCCTCAGCTGATCAACGCAGTGGTGCAGATGAAGTCTCAGTCCATATATTCATCGCCTGCTTCCTCCTATCAGTAATCATGAACAACACACCAAGATACTTTAACTTTTCAGCTTGAGGCAAAGTCTGACCCCTAATCTGAATGGAACAGTCCATCTGGTTGCATGACCTGAGGAGTTCTGGTCTTCCATCCTACACCATCCTTCTGTTGCTGGTTAAGATATTTAAGAACCGAAGGACAACTAGTCTCAGACTACTTTGCCGAACCGACAATATTTTGATATAAAAGTAGAGGATAACAATGCAACAATCATAATTTACTTCTTGTGGTGGTTTGTCAAGTGTTAATCCCTCAAAATGTAATCCCATCAAGTCAACCACATCTGGTAGAGCAACTGTACAGCATGTTGATCCAAAATCATTATTGGAAAATCAATACTGCAATAACAAGTACTGCTTGTATTCAATATTGTGTCATATGCAAGTTCAGCATGCCGGCAATATATTCGCCCTGTTGGGTAGACTTTCGTATCTATAAGTTGTATAAACTTTAAAAAAGGTTGATATTTTAGAGCTGCAGCGAGGTTCAAGCTGAAGGGGAGAAATAAGAGGTTACAACACAGACAGAGGATGGTGGCTTGATACATTCACTGTTGGCTTTGGATTTATTCTCTCTGCCTTATCCTTTGACATTTTAATGCTAGTTCCAGCAAACATTTTACATCCCATTTAATCCCAAAGCAGCAGTTTTTCCTTTTTGTTCCATCACAGAAAATCCTTCAACACAGTTTATATCCGCCATGTCAGCAGAAGCTCTGCGAGAAGCATTTAGGTATCTAGTCATTTTACGGTTAAAGAGAGCTGCGGTAAGCCCGTATGATAGCAGGTGCTGTACAACATCACACGAAGGTGGAGCCATTTATGAATTACAGATTTGTGTACATCTTTGCAGACATTGGCCAACTTGCTGCTCTGAAAGGAAACAAGGATTTCAGGAAAACTATATAATTCAAATCTTTTTTAAGCGTTAAGTCTAACCTGGGAACCACCAAACTTGCTGTTTTTGACAGCTAGTTTAAAAATATTTCAAAC
The DNA here is from genome assembly GCF_003331165.1 of Xiphophorus hellerii. Lineage (NCBI taxonomy): Eukaryota > Metazoa > Chordata > Actinopteri > Cyprinodontiformes > Poeciliidae > Xiphophorus > Xiphophorus hellerii. The sequence continues at coordinate 11,828,047 of NC_045681.1, forward strand.
AGAAATATTTTAATGGCTATATTGTTGGATGCAAAGCTCATACCACCACAAACCATCTGATTTTGATTGATTTGATCTGTCAATAAAATCCTTAGTGTGTGAAGCTAAAACCACTTCCAATGTAGCACAAAAATATTAATGTTTTAGATAAACTCATCACATATTTTTACAGTATTTCCATGCGAATCTTGCCAGTCATTGCTATAATTTGCTGCCCATCTCAGTGGTAGAACTCAATGAGGCCACACTCTGAGAAGCATGGAAGTGATTCAAAGATCCTGGATGCAGACCATGTGTTTGTAGCAGAGTGGGCGTGAAGTTGGCTTCAACTCAACTCATCCCGTCTCCCACATTTTCTGTCAATGACTAAACTGTGTAATTGAGTCAAGATTGCATTAAAATTAGCAATGAAAGGATGAGGGCATGAATAACTTCTTCCCGCTGAGTGACGTTCACAGCTGTCTCCATTTGTGCTCTTGGGGCGGCACAGAACTCATCCTTAGCTAATCAAACCCCAAGTGTAATTTCCCCGAGGGATAAACACCTTCAAACCCGCAAATGAGACACATTTAATGCAACTTTATACCTTTAATGTGCAAGAAATATGCATAAAATGTGATAGATGCACAGCAGATGCAGACAGCATCTGAAGGCATTCATTTATAATTCAGTTGGGTGAAATGTCAGATGAAATTTAGGATGCAGGGCTGCCTCTGCAAATCAGTTTTTAACCCAATTAATCAACTGTTAATCAAAGCTAATTTTTCTGGAGAAAAAAAAGAAAAATCAGTATCCTTTACTATTTCCATTTAATATTATGCAGCTCGATCTTTAAAGAGTTTGATTAATACATACTCAAATGCATCATGTTTAAGATTCAGAACTTTGTATTTTCCCTTTTCCACAAATGGCTAAATTACCAGAATTGTGTGAAAAATCTTTCAATGTTCAATGATAAACTTTAAACAAAAATTCCAAAAGCCCGAAGAACTATAAATAAATTGACTTAAGACTGAAGAGCTTTGCATAGTACTTAGTATTAATGCATTCAAATCAGATGCAGCCAAGCCTATGTGGGTGCGTTTTATTTTTAAATTGATTAAATTCTCAGTGGAGTTTCGTTTTCAGACTTTCTGCCTGTCTCATCTTGTCTGTCCGTAAATAATGAACCAGCCACGTTATTTTTAGCAGAGATGAGAGCAGCGCTGCCTTAGATATTTTTCTGGGATCTCTCCAAAACTCAGCGCAAAGTGGAAATACAAGCACCAGCTTAACTGGCTATGGTAGGAAGAGCGCTTCTTAACATCTGTTCCAAAACAGAGGTCAGACCCACAAAATATTGTTTTAAATAACTAAAGATTAAGATTTTCCTTTTGACAGTGTAACTTTATATATCTTGAAAAACATTAAATAACTTGAAAATCTACCTGTGAACGTAACCTACTGTTCATACTTTATTTTTCTGGATGCACTGAATGCAACAAGCTCTGACAGAATGAAATTTGAAATTTCTTGTGTTATGTAATAAATTTCCAGCATCAAAGCTGGATTCTTCCCTTTATGTGTTGATTTGTATTTCATGTCCTTTTGGTATTTTTTGTTGTTCCTTATTTATTAATCTTTGATACTTTGTTTTTTTGTTTTTATACTTGCTGCAACATCAATTGCCCAATTTGGGATACGAATAAATCTGAAAACTGAATCATGCGAATTGGTTAAAACCAAAAATGCAAAATTTTAAGTGTTAAAACCATATTTGGTTACAATTTTCCTGGTGGACCTGTGTAGCAGTTTAATTATTAAGCCATCTTCACAAGGGAAAAATACATTTTTAGGTCATTCTCCCCATTTTTATGCACCAGTATAGCAAAACAGCACCACAGCTTATGATAGTATCACCATGTTGACATTTATTACATCTTGACCCTTCCAACACACTTTTCACTCTGACCAAACAGCTCAATCCCTGTTTTTTTTTCTCTCTCTCAACTTGAAGGTGTTAATTGTTGAAGCTGGGGCTTCTTTTGTCAGCTCTGTCTCACGCCACAGTGACATTAAACTGGCTTCATTGTGGACTGATTGTTAACGCCTAATCGTACCGTTATCAACTCAGAGCTGGTGCATGTATACTGACTCTGTAAGCCTTTGCAACAAAGTCCCTCAATATAGTTTATTACAATTATGTTGTGTTCAATATTTGTCCTCACTACTAATTTATTACAAAAAGCAGAAAGTACTGAGTTAGATGCAAGTACAATCTATAAAAAAGAAAGATTGTATGACTCAAGTCTACCAAAGATGTGAAAAGCTGATGTCAACTTTTAGCAGTATGGGATGCAAGAGTTAAAACGGTTAGCAGAAACATGTGCGCCAACAATGTGACCAGTTCTAAATGGAATGGAGAAAAGGCAACCGGGCATGCAAAACACAATGGCGTTATCCTATTAAGAGACAAATTCGAACAGAGGCACAGATTTACGCTGCAACACAAACACAATACCAGCACTGACCTTGAAGCTCCAGTAGTTTGGTTGTTGCTAAGGGGGGAGAAAAACAAAGAGGAAAGAAGATAGAAGGGACACAGAGGGGGGGAAAAAGGAGAAAAACAGGATTGAGAGTGTGAGACTTGCTGTAAATACCACACTAAAAGAATGACCAAAACAAGAGCTGGTTAGATCCAAAATCTGACTTTATTACAAGGTTTCTATGTGAAAATATGCAAGTGATAACAACACTGGACAAAAGACAAAAAGATAGATGCCTCAGCATGTCAACAGCCCTTTTCATGAAAGAATATTTATGTTAAGTTTTTATACGTTTACAAGAGGATTCTCAAAGAAGTGTAAACCTAGTCTTTACTGCTAATTTCTATGCAGGTAATGTATAGACTAGATGAGACCCTTGAGGACAATTGTTCTCCCTCTTCTGAAAGGGGTGCATCTTTGAGACTGTTGAGGGAAACTCTTAAAGAAAAGCTACCACTCACCCCATTAGTTTAAAAACAGCACAAAGCTAGTCGGCTCTGATAGATATATTCACAGAAACACGGATATTTTGCAAAACTAGGGTTTCCTGCTGCATGTACTCCTTCCATGCACATGTCAATTAGGTTTTAGTGAAAAAGAAAAAAACAAGTTTGAGAAAACGTGTACATTATCTAGCTATACAAAATGGACATTTGAAGATTGTTAAAAACAATGAACTACAACACCAAAAAACAAGCACAAAATTGCTTTCTGCAATAGAAATGTCAAAAGCTGAGTAGCTTGTGTGGTTGTATGACTAAAAGATGGGAAAGCAAGGCTAAACGGGGATGGTATGGTGGCATTTTCTTAATCTGTAGTCATGAGAGGTTTGTAGTGAGATGGGTGGGATTAGTGATGGGCTCTGACCTGCACCTGGTCTTTAATTTTGATGGACACTTTCACACACTTAGTAATTTAGAATGTGTTCCAATGAGGCTTGTTTGTTTAACCAGGTATTAAACATACTTTCAATTAAGCCCACAATTCTTGCATTAAAAATGTTTATTGTTCTGATGAAATATTCCAATCTTAAATGTGTTTTCTTTAATTTTCAGCAGAAAATCACCAGAATTACCAACCTCAGTCTGTGTAAACTTAACCTATATAATCTGTTGCACTTGGTCAATCAAGGTACTGAAATAAACTACGTTTTCGTTCTAATTTATTGAATATTACTAAATTTAGACAGGCGTTTTCTACAATATTTACACACAAGACTGATCTGTGGCAGTAATCAGAGATATGGAAGAATGAATCTGCAAAGAGTAGAGGTACTGAAGGTGAATGAGTTGAAGTACCTGGGGTTAATCATCCAAAGCAACGGAGGAGATTACAGAAGGTAAGCTGCAAGAGTAAAACAGGTTTACAAGATGAAGACCAGCTGTGATGTATCGTTTAGAGACGGTAGAACTCAAAAAACAGGAAACAGAAGATCTTCACTAGAAGTAACAAAAATTATCTGGATTACAAAAGATACCAGCAAAACATCTTAAATTGTTGTTAGGAGAACGTCGGCCAAAGCTAAGATGCTCTGGATCTACAGAGAAAGAATCATAATGCAGTAAAGGAGGATAGGCAGAGGGCTGGTGTGACAGAAGAGCAGCAAATCTGCTAGGGCGATGGCTAATGGAAGCTTTTTAATGGGCAATAAAGTCAGTCATGCCCGTGTTTTAAAGACAATCTTGTTGCAGTTTAGGTTTTGAATGGAAACAGGTTGATAAAGAGTGTTGATATCGACACAAAGCATATTTGGACTTTCCCACATCAGTGCCTTAAACCTTTAGCTTTGAAATAGATCCACTCTTGTGTAAACATTTCTCGACAGGTGGTGCTTTAAGAGATTAATTGTATAGATTTTGGCTTTTGTAAATCAAATTTGTTGAGAAATATGATTACAAAGAATGATTCATGTGCTGAATACCCTAATCCAGAATAAACCTCTATAATAAATGCATGGGGAAATTAATCTGCTAATAAGTTTCTACAGTATGGTAAACAGCACTTACGAGACCGTGAAAAAGGCTAAGCAACAATGACTGAAATAATTCTACTTATGGCCCCATCCGATAAATAGTGAATTTGATATTAGAGATGGGTTGATATAAAGGCTGAATTCATTCTGTTCTGAACTGGAAAGGTGACACACGGACAGCGAAACTCACAAACTGCCTCAATTGTCACAATATCAGAGACAAAGCCACTGATCACAATTACTCAAGAATTTCTGAGATGGATTCTTATGATCCGAATATATCTTTGTTGATCTGCTGTTAAAATAAAACATTTAAACTAAAACATGTTCACATTTTACTAACTTTAATCTATTTGAATGGCCACACAATAGATCTGCTTATGTCAGCAAACCAACAAATAAGAGTGTTTTCCAACAATCTTCTGGGTGGGAAAATTATGTTAGAATTATTGTGATGATGGCCAGATTAACTTGCGTCTTCCATCGCTGCCATTGTAATGGTAATTTAATTGCGTGTAATGGATTCTAGCAGTTAATCAACATTTGCAGTGACTTAATGCCAGTTTTAATGATGCAGGCCCAGAAAGCTCCACAGACCAGCCTTATGGTCCATTGATGCGAAGGAGGCTGCTGTGGACCCAGGAGCCAGATCAAAGCAATGTGCATAAGCCTAAATAGGAAGCTGGAGTTTTCATTTCAAATGGGAAGAAGCCAAAACTTTTATCTCATAATTCGACTGCACTGGACATATCCAAATGAGCTACAAGACCTTACACTTTTTTCGTTTTTGTGAATGGCTTATGACAAATTTGAAAATGTCAATCTTTAAACCCACAAGATATTAGAAACCATCTTGCTTCATGTTCCTTTTATTATGTTTTCGCAAAAGTGGGGAGAATAACTGACAATGCCAGCAGGCTCACTGCAAAATAAGAGGTATAATATTATTGAAAGCAAAATACGATACAGCTTCAGTTGGAGCAGCAGCTTTTAACTTTGTTTCCTCTTTAGAAAGTCCCTGCTAGCACAGTCCAGCCATCTCTCACTGCCCTTCTCACTAGCGCATAACGCATTAAGGTACTTGAACTCATCCGTGGAACTTGAACTCAGAAGCAGTCTTAAATCCGACCTACAGCAATCATTCCACCTTTGCCATTTGAGAACCATGGTTCAAATTTGGAGGCAATAATTCATAACCCTGCTGCCAATTACTCCTGTGTGTAAAGACACCAACAAAACATCCTCTGCAAAAAGCAGAGAGAAACTAGACATCTTCCTCTCTGTGACTGTGGCCAGAAATCCTAGGATGAAACAGTTCATTATGGAAAAATGTGGACACAGTCTGAACAGGTGTGCCATATTCCTATATCAATCCTGCAGATTGGCCTAAGCAACACAACCATAGGGCTTTTTCAGAACCACGGACAACTCCCATAAGAGATGGCGCCTTAAGCATCTATTTTAAGAGGAACAAAGCCTGATTTTTCTGAATGCAGAAAGAGTCACAAGTGAGACACCTCTTCAGCGTCACATCAAGGATTGAGACCAGAGTTGTAGTCTGCTCTTACAAACAAGAATACCAGAGACTGTTCTCTGAAGTCTCAAAGCCCTGTCCTTCAGGACAGACATCTTGTAACTTTGATGTGGATCTCTGCTTCAACGCACTTGAATCAAAAACGGTAAATACCAGGACCTTTGTAAAACTTAACCAGATGCTGTGGAAGCAATTGATTTAAAAATTTAGACCAGGAACACACCTAAAAGTTGCCTCTGATGACTTGAGTTTCAGATCGATGCTCTAAGGTGTTTAAATCTTTATTTAGTAAAAGCAACCCAATCTAGCGGAATTAAGCAAACAATGTAGTAATCTACTGCAGTGACAGTTTCTTTTCAAAACCTCATTGGTAATTTATCATTACATCCATTGTTGCTTGTCTATGGTGATTGTTAGTTCTTCCAGTGAAACAAGATGCATTGTAAATCCTGCATTCAAAGCAGATTACATAAAGTCAGTCAAACAATGCCTCATACAAACTCTCCGTTCTGGGAATGTGTTTGCCGTCTTTAATTTGAAGTATTTTTATTGTTCTCCTTTGCTCCCTTTCCATATAAATGCTTTTCTGAGCATTTATGTAGTTATCGTACTGAACTGTGACTCAACTGAGGCTCTTTCAACAATAAATCTGGAATTGATTAACGGTCTACTTCTAAGGATTACGTAGGTGTTGCACGTCTGAGACTGTGTTAGAGCCAAGTTTCAGATGTAATCAGGGGAAGGCTCTCTGTGGATGTCTGCGGTCGACTTGTCTGCAAGCTTGCTATGTGGTAAGCCTGCAGGGAATACATCTATCTGTCAATAATGATCTACTGTGCAAAGAGAGAAGTCATCTGCAGGGCCCGGCTGCCTACAATACAGTCAATTATCTTCAATTTACTTTCATTAATTCAAGATTACATGGCAAGAAATATGAAGTACTGAATATGAAATTCTGCACCTGTGACAGTGTAGAGCAATCAGGAGACAAATTATGACCCCCTGTCAAGTCCTTTGTGTGCAGAAAGATGAGAGGTGGAACCTCCTTTGATCTGACTCATTTGTCCAAAACATCTAACTGATAAAATGGATTCAGAGCCGGGGCATTTCAACCTCAACTCAACACCTAAAACATTTTGTTGTGGTCCTTAAGCCATTCTCCTTTGTAGCAGGATGCATTATCCTGTTGAAATAGCCCACATCCATTAAGAAGAAAAGTTTATATTGAAATTGTGTACATTATCTCAAACAATTTAGAGGTAGGTCATGTCAAAATAATAGGACCCAAGTTTTCCCAGCAGAATATTGTCCTCTCAATCACATTGCCTCTTCTGGCTTGCATTCTTCCCGTCCTGCATATTGATGCCATAAGCAAAATCACGTGCATAGGTGCATCTTCATGATATAAAGTAAACAGTGACGCATTGGAAATGCAATGGTTATTCCATTGCCATGTGGTCCACTTTTGAATTTCACATGGCCAACAAGGCCATTAAGGTTGTAAATTCAAACATTTACAGAAAATCTGCCTACAGTAAAACTAACTGGTTGCAACACCTAAATGTTTCAGCTAAATGCACTGCCACAGCATCCAGGAGAACCCAAACGTGTGTGTAAGCCAATCCTCAGCTACATACAACATTTGTCCAATAAGTCTGACAAGCCAGTAACAAGTTAAAGAGGAAAACCAGACAGGTGGAGGTGTCATCTCACTCAGCATTCTTTCTGGTTGTGCATACAGAATATCTGTTCTGTTCAATTGAACTGAAGTGACTGATTTTCTCTATCCTCTCATCACCCTGTCCATAGCATGCAGGGGCACAGGTGGCAGCACCAACATTTTAAAGTTTTTTTTGTGTTTTTTTTTAACCACAGGAAAAAATTTTGCAACTGTGATCTTGACAGATTTTGAGAAACAAATTCTTTGTCCATCATGTCCAAGACAGAGATGGGACTGAATGAAAATGCATTTGAGACAGAGACAAGACCAAGACTTTAAAAGAAAGTAGCACAAAGCTAGAGAATGTCCAGACAGAAGCTGGTAGTTGATGTTCAAGCATCTTTAGAAATGTTTCATCTCCTGCAGAGTTGTATTCAATATCAAGCTGCTATGTGAGGATGCTTTAAACAAAGCAGCAGTAAAAAGTCTTCAAGGGAGAATGTGGCAGATTTACTGTTCTGGGCATTCTGAGGATATACAGCTGCTGATGTTCCTTCACAGCCAACACTGTTTTGTTTGTTGTCCATGTCAGATCCCCTGAGATATGTGTGCCCACAAATCTGAAGCTAGACACACTGTTCATCCTCTTCGCATTGATGTGCAGTGGGGCATGGATATTCTGCATCTTCCTGAAACCAATTATAAGTCCTTTGGGCTTTTTTGAGGCACAGACTGTCCATTGTGCAATACTGTCAACCGCTGTCCTTGCTAAAGAATCATTATCCCATTATCATTATCGTCAGCCCTTCCGCAGTGGTATTCTCCTTAAATTCTGTTGGTGCGATGAGGTGGAGCACAGTCACGGATGGGTATGGAGGAAAAATCTACATTTTACTCCCTTTCAAAAGAAAAAAAAAGAAAAATCACAGTTTTCTGGTATTTCAGCTACTCTGGTATCTTCAGCATCTTAGGGAGCGTCATCTCTGTCAGTCATTATCAGAGTCTGATTTGACTAGACAGTTTAAAGAATGTGGGAAAAAAAATATCTGAACAGAGATTCCCAACGTTCTCATGCGCATCCAATGAAACAAAAAACTCAAAGGAACAAGCAACTCTTCAAAACACCAAGGAGATAATTATAGAAACACATTTTACAACATCCTGCAGCACAATATTTAAATCATTTTCAAGGAATACACAAGTTCTAGTTTTCTCTCACTTCAATTCCAAGCAAACATACTGTTGATTGTGTTACATTTGCAAGCTTCACTCATCCTGTATGATCTTTGTTTGCAGAATCTCAAACAAACGAGTCAGAAAATCTACAAATATCTGTCACAACAAACCATTTCAGAGGATTTTAGCTGCAGGTTTAAGCACAGACATTGAGCTTGGTAAAGGAGATAGAGGATTCCTCCACATTCCTGTACACAGCATTAAGTATTCATGACTTCAGGAGGAACACCTGACGCTACAGTACAAACAAAAATGAATAAATAAATCAAGTAAAAACGTGAACACACCCAACATTTGATAAAGCTGCAAAAAACATTCAATAGTCAAATTTGCGAATTAAAGTATATTCCTAATTTCAATACTGCAGTGTAGTTTAGAGCAAAATCTGAAAACATTTCTTCAATAAATTCTGTTCAAATTTTAAAAAACATATTCCTTTTAAAATTCAGCCTGAAGTCCCCAACTGTATGTTTGAACAGCTGTTCTGGGAGCAGCCAGAATCCCCAGCAGGTTTTGTTTTCTCACCTGAAATCTAAGATTAAAATTTCTCACATTTTGCTGATTGAGTTGGTGAAGGAACTAGAACAGAGGATGTAACCTCAACAGGTCTGTGGGCTACAGTGACCCAGATTCATATGCATTATGGGGCTTCTGGGCCCTTTTCCAGCCCCATAAACCAGGACGCAGAGGCCATACCCGAGCTGATGCCACCTGACCTTACTCTGCTTTAAATAAAAGATTTTAATCTGATATTTATAGTTTGACTTAAAATGAAAGCATTTCTAATTTGAAGAATGAGTGACCTTGGTGAGCTTTCGTCTACAGTTTTAAAGTCTACTTTACGACATTAAATAGTTCCGTTTTATTGACATCCCAAGGGAAAACTGGTATGCAAACTCTTGAGATGTGTAAGGGGTCTTACACATTTTTCATTTCCAAGTCCAGACTGATTTTTAGATTTTTACATCAGTGTTTGAAACATTCTGGACATGTATGAACAAAGCATTTAACTAGTCGCTGTTTATTATCAGTTTGCTTCTCAAGTGATGAAACAATATGAAGTGGACATCTGATTTTGGAGTAAAGGGCTGTTTCTGTGCCATGTGGAAAAACTTAGAACATCAGCTTTGTTTCAAAATCTACAACACTTGTGAAATACTTGTGAAGTTGTCAAATTTCTATTAGATTTTATTATATACGATGTATTTATATTGTTTGCAGAAATTTACCCAATTCACGGTTGCCACTGCCTTAAGACTATTTAGCGGTCAAATTCAGCAAACTGGTTATTTTATACATATTCTAGAATAGATGAGCATTTACTTGTGTTTTCTGTCAGTAAGTAGAATAATCAATGGAATGGGAAAAAAACCCACAAAAGGCAGGTCATCTACATTGACAGTGTAAAAAGACTATTTTTCAGAAATTCAGACATTTCATATTCATGTAAAAATGAATAATTCACATGTACACAATGAAAAATTCTAAGGAATAAAAAACTTTACCAAACTTTGAAGGAACCCTGAAAGACTAAGTTTTCATTACCGTCTGATGTTGGTTGTGCACTGAGCTGATGACTCAGCAAAATTTGCTTTCATGAGATTTTAATTAGACATTTAAGAGCTGCTTATTAAGTTGTGATGAATCAAAATAGGCTCCTTGATGTGCCATAAAAAGAAAACAAGTACATTTTCAAAGTTTCAGGCCTGATCAGACATAATATTAAACCACTTTGATGCATTTTTGAGTAGAAGAATGGAGTCTTTTATTCTGTGCTATGAAAACTTATGTGCCACTGACAGTTTTCTTCTGTTTTGAAATAAAATAGCTTCCAAATTATGATTTAATTTCTTCATTTGCATAAGGCTATCCAAACCAGCCTGAATCTGAATTCGTCACTTTAACACCACATTTACACAATTTAATACCTTTATGCAGCAAGTTTCATAATGGAGAAAATAGATTTTTATCAACTATTAATATGCCTGTATACCAATCAAACTTATTCTCCTGGGAATGGAGCTGGCAGTGGAACGTAAAACCATTTCACAGAGCTTAACTTTAGACAATGAATCTCCTCAGATAACGCTGTTGAAGCACAACGCAGCTGTTTGAAATCCTCAGCTGAAAAAACATAAATTGAGGTTTTCCCCAAAATAAACAAATGAATATCGTACAACGTTTTGATGTTGATAAAATGATTCTCGGGCCTAAAATGGAGAATCTGCAGGCTTTTTGCGCATTTTACAGCCCAATATTAAGATGATTAACACCATGCAGAATGCCACCTCTTTCACACAATTAAAAGAATAGCAATGAACCTTCAACTGTGCAAAACAAGACTGGCACCGGCTAGAAGAAACCTGGTCGGTACCTCTAAAATCTTTAACAGGAACTCCCGAGGTCTACGAAGATAGAAAATATGCATGTTACTGGAAGGTAGTTTTTATGTTAAGTCTCTAATTAGTTGCTTCATTCCAACACTGACTGCTACACACTGCATCATTGCATCTTAGATGTTAAAAGGGTTGATTTCACCATTAGAATGAGAATAAAATGTTTTTTTGCAGGGATGAGGGAATGAATAATGAACTCAAAATGTTCCTATAGGCAGCGATTTTATTCAAGGAAATCATTCCTGGTTAAATTTAATTATACTGCCATATTTTGAAAGGAGGTCTAACCCTGTCATGAATAATTTCTTGAAATATAAAAACTAGGAATCTCAGTATCCTGCGGCTTCATCCCTTCAGCTCTGAAGCAGTTCCACACTGTTGCTCCATAATTACAAGCAGACAACTGAGAAAACGGCCATTAATATTATCAGACTTCTCCCAGGTTCTCACTATTACTGCGACAGAAACAAACAGCTGATCATTGTGAAGTCAAGCACCCATTGTCTCATAATCCTTAATATAAATCTGAGCAGTCACACAGGGCTGGGCACTGCGTAATCGCTCACTCGCTTCGTTTAGTCACCTGAATTTGAAAAGAAAAAAAAAAAAAAAGGGTTCAGCCCGACAATATAACACACCAACAAGCTGGTATTTTTTTTTGAATATAAAACTACTGGTCTCACCTAGATTAAGCACACTCCTCACACCCCCAACCTCACACACTGACTCAGCAATCACCGCCTGTAAAATTTCTGATTCTTGAGTGGAAACCTAAGAGCGATCATAGAGATATCCAGGAGTAAAGGTAGAGAGAAAGGGCTGGGCATAGACGTGCATGGCTGACCTGCATGTCAAGTAGCCATCTTTGTGCCCACCAACCTCCCTCACCAACACTTCACCTTGCCTCTAACACACATGTGCTCTGGCACATGCCGTGCTTCCATTTTTTTTTCTTTTTTTTTTTTTTTGCTTACACACGTGTACGCAAGCATTTTTGCAATCAACTTCATACAAATCACTGCGGCAGCTCTGACACACCTGACCCTCACCTGCCTGCATGGAAGGAAACGGGACCCTCCCCTGAAAACAGGCAGATTACGCTGAGCACCAGGAGGCGATGGAGTGTGTGCACACTGGTCAAGCTTCAGCTCCAAATAAAAGAGGAGGCAGGTAAACATTCACGTCTATCATGCAGCAACACATCCGTCACAGAGAGCCTGGTTGAAAGCCTCGCCTGAAGGATGGAAGGAGGAGGTTAGAGAGTTACCGTTTGCACTTAGTGACTCTGCATCTTCACGCTCCACATGCCTCCCTCTTCTTCCTCCCCTCTCTCCATTTCCTTTTTTCCCCCCTTCTTCTTCTCCACTGCGGCTCAGTGTATTCCCGCGCCCAGAGGATCTGCCAGTCCCCCCTCGCTGATTCCGGTAGTAGCGCCTAAGAGGCACTGAGCATGTCTCCCGACCCCTCCTCCTCCCGTCCGTCCGTCACTCTCTATCTCCCCTCCGTCCCTAAAAGAAACGATGAAGAAGCCATTCCCTCCTCCTCCTCCTCCTCTGCCTCCGATTCCTCTGTCCTTCGCGGTGGCTTCCTCACTCTCGGTACAGCATGTTCGTTGCCAGCCATATGATATCACACAGTTTCCTTATATGGGAAGCAGGGGGTTGCCATGACAACAGCAGACTCCACCTGTTTTCACCTCTTTATTTTAAATCAGACAAATGGTGTATGTCGGATGCGCAGAGGCTGCACGGGGGAATGCTCAGAGTGGGTGGGGAGAAAAAGATGAGATGGAGAAATGACAGAGGGTGCAGAACTAAACATATTTCATAGCCGTTTCTTTAATGCAAAAGCAGAATAACAAAAATCCATCAGAAAAGATGCAACTCCCTCAAAATGGTCTTGAGACGTTTTGTTTTTTTAAGAGGAAAAAGTTTAGGAAATTAAAGTATATCCAATTGTTTAAAAGTAACAAAGTGGACGTGAAAAATTAATCAGTTTGGGGGATTCAAAGAAATTGTCAAAATTAGAAAAAAAAAAGATTGTTTGTTGAAAAGAGCTTTTTTTTTTCATTTTAACATTTTGAAACTAAGTTGAGGGTAGGAACCTCAACAATTTCTAGATTGTTAGAGAATAAAGTGTCCGCTTTCTAATCCTAAAGAACATTTATTTTTGACAACAAGCTAATATGTCTGGCTTTATCAGCCATTTTTAAACACCTATAATTACTAACTGACCAACCATCATCTTGGGGTCAACAAGTTTCCATAACAACGGCAAGACTATTTATAAATCAACTGACTAGGAGTAATGAGTTGAAAAAAAGCATTTTCTGCTCTACCATTAAAGAAGTAAACTTGCAACTGGTTACTGGGACAGTCACTGGAAAATTGTAATTTCAAAATGTGAGACAATTCAAGGAAAATTTTACCTTTAAATGTCCAAAACTTCCCATCAAACCTTGCACAATCAGGTCTGTAGTGGACCAAAAAAGAAACCTAACCAGTCTAAAAGGTTATATGTTCTTTCATTTAATGAGATAAATTAAGAATGAAGAATGACATTGTAATTTTTTCAACTTGATGAATTTACATTGGAAAATTCATCAAGTTTTCCAATGATGAATTGCACAATCTAGATTACCATTGGTCTAGATTGTGCAAAGAGGAACAGAAAAATTATCCTTCTCCAATAATCTTGTGAAGTGTTACAGAAACAAAAGTACTGCAACTTTGCTTTTGAACTAAATGAAAAAGCTTGCTGTGTCAGTCATCCAGGTTATAGCCCAAAGCCGTACCCACCACATATTTAACAAGGAGACAACTGTCAGAAACAGTTTATCGTCTATAGATTGTACACTGTGCCAATAAAAAAATACAGGAACAATGTTCGGGGGGTTAAGTTTGTGTCTATGGAAAGAAATGGGCCCATTTTCCTGAAATAACTGCTAAAGAGTCCTTTAAGGCAAACATAAAATAGCTGAGTCAGGCAGTTCTGTTTGAGATATAAAGTCAGAGCAGCTGATGATTGATGACTCAAGAGTAAAAGATGCCAAGAAAATAAAGACGTGAAGGGGCAGAGAATTTAATTTCACCTCAAGATGTTTTCTCTTCACATCTCTGGGATTTGTTTCCCCTTTTTTTTATTGATCACTCTCTCTGATAATAAGCAAAAAGAAAGGCCATTAGTGACCCTTCCAGCAGGTCATAAAGGTGCTATGATCTCTGTCTCAAGGCCCACAGGCATCTCACCACTTAATACGCTCATGTAAGTATCCAGGACCCACCGATGTGCTGCCATCTTCTCACAGGGAGCAAAAGAAATTGTCCACATGTAGAAACAGAAGGCACTCAGAAAGAGCTCAATTCCCCCTTAAGGTGACACTATGATGTTCCGCGTAAGAAAGTGGAACATGAAGCTGCATCAGAGTACACACACAGGAACCTTAACTTTTTTTTCTTTTGAGTTTAAGCAGATACTGAAAACATACTGTGATCGTGTGACCGGCAGTGAACAATAATATATCCAAAACCTAAGAGTCCTTGCCTTAAAGATGGAACAAGCAACTGTTTTGTTTTCATTCATATTGCATCACCAGAGTAACAAACTAAAAAGAGTAAATTGATAAGGCTTCAAATAAACTGTAGAAACTGAGCGAGGAATAAGGGGAACTTATTTAAAGGTATGTTGGTATTGAGGCAAAGCAAACATTGTTAACAGGCTCCTTCAATACCCAGCCAGCTCTGCTTCTGCTCCTTGTTTATTGTGCGCGTGTCCTTTTACCCTCCCTGCAAAGTTGGTGGTTTCATTTTTAATGTTCAGTTGATAGTCCAAAGTTAGCTCCCTAAAGTCCCCCTCCTAAACAGCAGGCATCTCAACAGAACATAGCTAGAAGTTCTTAAGGAAAATCCAATCACAAAATAAACTGTTTGAACTTTTTAAAGTGCTCCAAGACAACTTCCTACCACTTTTCCAAAGACAACGTCGGTATTTTGGGTTCATTTTATGCAGAGTTCCTATGCATTCTGAATTGCAAAATCTAATTTGTTGCCACTTTTTAAAACATTCTAGAAATATGGTTACACAGCTCTTGGTCTGATATTATATTCTACATGATTCACAGTTAATGAACCAACACCATGCTGAGCTTGACATCTAACAGGTTCAGTTTTCGTTTTTTAGGTTTTTTTGGCAGGAGGATGGAGGGGGCGTAAAAATGCTTTGTTTTAAAAGATTTCTACTTCTCAAACGGCAACATAAATCCCCAAAAACACAAATTATTTAAAGCACTGTGAGGTTTTGTGTCACTACACCTAGTTAGACCCAATTGTACAACTATAAATCCACTTATCTCAAGATAAAGAAGGCACAAAATTACCCTGTGATACAGTTTGCTTTTATAAGTGGGTTCCAAGTCAGGGACTCAAAAAACAGAAAGACAAAAACTCTTGTTGTAATGCAACTTCCTGAGTAACTGATGAGATGAACTTGTTTACACTCACAAAGAGCTTACAATCTGCAGCAGAAACTGTCCTTATTTCAGCTTTATAATCCTCTGTATGCATTGCATTTTTTCCTTGCTTTTTCTTAAAGCTGGATTCAAGATGTGGTGATTTGGATTCCTGAAATCCAAAAGAAGCTCCATCAATTGAAAATATAAAGAGGCTATAAAAACACATCACTACACAAACAGGATTTACCAAGAAAATATTCCTGGCTAAGTTGCAGAACCATTGATTTCTTAATTATTTTGTGGGTTTGTGAAGATACCTGTCGGCCAGCAGCAGCGGAGCCTTGTGACAAGATGCCAGGACTGTTTGTGTACTTGTTCTTCTGGAGGTCCATCAGGGCATCTCGCTGCCGTTCGATGTCCGCCTTGTGCATGCTGTTCAGGGCCTCCAAGCTCTTTGCAGCCACAGAGTTGTGGCGGCGGTCCAGCGAGGAAGACGTGAACCCGCCATTGCTGTTGTCCTGGAACCGCCGTGCCCCACGGCCGCCCCTGGCAGCCAGGGTGTGGTAATCTCGTGGGAACTCGGCATCACCTGCAGAGATCATGGAATCCTTTCTCTTCTCTCGACCTGCAGACGGGGAGAAATTCAAAAACACAGAAAGGAAGGTTTGTGAAGCGAACTTAGGGCTGGTAAACTGCAATTACTTTAAATAAAATTAAACTTAAATTCACAGATCAAGCTCCAGTCTTTCAACTTTATTGAACTAAGAAAAAAAATGTTTCAGCAAAGAAGTCAGATGTAAGCTGATAGATATGTAGTGCTGATCATAAATTTACATAAACTGATCGTAGGCATGAATGTCATTAATGACAATGATTAATGATAGGAAAGAACCCCTGCTAATGTCTGCTCAATCATTTTAACAAGTTACATTTCAACTTGACATTTTTTTGTAGCCATCAGCAAGCTTCTGGCATAATTCTGACTAATTGATCAATCTTCATGCCAAGCTTATTTAAATTAGTCCATTTCTTAGAATGGAGTCTGCTGTGAGGCATATCCAACACATTTCCAAATAGGACCCAGGTCAGAGACATTCAAAAACTTAATGGCTTTGCAAAATCTTTTCTGACATACACTTGGGAGTATTGTTCTGTTTCAAAACTAAATTTGATTCAAGTTCTAATTATGTGACTTAAACATCTCCTTCTGTTCAAACAAACTCAGGATGTTCATCAGCCGGCAGTTGCTCATCACCCACTTTGGGCTAATTTAACATCATCATGGTCTAAGAGGGAGGAGATCAAGAAGGAAGCCGGTGGCAGCATCATGCTCAAGGGTTGTTTTGCTGCAAGTGCATTGAAGAAAGTGGATGAAATAAGAGGACTGCTTCCAACTTCTTGAACATCTCCTAAAAACAGTCGCCTGAAAGCAATAAACAGTCAATTGCTTTCGCAGGACAATGATCTTCAGGTTGAAGTTCGAGCTAGCTAAAAAAAGAGAACATTTTGTATGGTTTAGTTTTATTAGTGCCAAGATGGAGTCCAATCAAGCTGACTAGGTTCTGACTAGGGCAGGTTTATTTCAAAATACTTTCAAACATTCACATAATTATTGAAAGCAATTTTTAAATGATATATCAATATAAACAGAACTCAGAAGGAAAAAAATAGGTTAAATGTGAAAATGTTTAAAAATGAAAATGTTTTTTCATAAATGTTTTTATGAAAAACAATATTTTAACAGAAACAAATGAGTCCCTTTTTGCAAGGGACTCATTTGCTTTTTTGGATTATTTTAAAATCAAATAAAATAAAAACTTTGAGCATAGATCTGTTGTGGGTTTATCTAGATAGAAAACAGACATGTGGAAGTGAGGAACTACACTGCTGGCATTTTAGCAGCGCGTGAAAATGAGGAGAACATCTGTCTGTTTTTACAACTGTAACTGTCCTGGGAACCCCAAGGCAAGACGAAACAGTCATGCAGTAAAATCTCCTATTATACGTGAACAGTCTTGTGTGTGACATTCAATGAGAAGTGAGAGAAATGGGAATGTCTGTCTCCAGGGGTAATGAAGTTTAGTGCCCTCTTGTGACCAGTTACACACAAAGCACCTCTCGCTTGAGGATGGTGATCAGTTACAGTACATTTGCAGTTTTCATGAGTTAAATTAAACCAAAAATAAGATGATTGAATAGGACAGGAGTCAACATATAGTAGGATTTTCACAGGACAACATTCTACTGCAGAACATTATGCAAAATCGATACGTGACTATGTACAAACATTTTGCAAAAGAAACATTTTACAACACATACACACACCTATAAGGTCATAGAAGCCAATTTGTGTATTAATAATGTTTGAAAGATGGTTTTAATGCAATAGATTTTATTATTTGGTGACACCATTATTTTCTCAATCATAGTCCATGTTCATATCTATACAAGTAAAAATATTTAATCCCTTGAGATTTCAAGTCGTTGTTTAGCTAAAGTGAGAAATAATCAAATTATATTTTTAGCATAACAGAAAGACTTTCAATTGGGATTATTCTTTTGATCTCAATGTCCCTACACTTCAGCAACAAATCTCAAAAATAAAAACATGCCTAATTAAATTTCTCTCTGCTGCTTTTGTTTTTGTCACCTAAGCCATTTTCAATTGCTAAAAACATAAATGTTTAGACAAATCAGAAGTTCATTGGCTAAAGTTTTATCAAATGTGTCACAGCACAAAACAGACCATCACTCTCAGGTCAGCTTATTAGAGTAATTATGAGGCAAGGGGTTGAAAAAAAGAAAAGAAAAAAATCAAGGTGTGGAATCTGAAGTGAAATTTGTTTAAAAAGGACAACAAATTTGCTAAAAGTTTCAAGGAGATTTTACTCTTTCACAGATTTAAACAGCGGTTGAAGGTTACAACACAAATATATTATAAATGTGGTGAATTTAGTCTGAATTTTAAAGTACAGGATTGATCCCTTTTTGTCATTCTGGTCTACATAAACACTACAAGTTTAACAAGCTCATATTAGCTGTTTAATTAGTGAGCTTTTATAAGCTCTGGTAAAAAATAAAAATAAAAAAATACTGTAGGAGATACTGCAATGTGTCAAACCAATCACCAACATCGAGATGCTCTATGCATGGAAATCAAGGGAACAGAAAGCACATCCAACTGCTTGATTTATGTTATAATCATCTTGAAAAACAGTAGCCTAACAAACACCATGTTGAAGAAATTCCTTATGATGTTGATATTTCACTCAAAGGTGTGATGGAGAATGCAAGTTAATATTTTGTGCAGCATGCATAGTCCAGTTTCCAGTTTCAGGGTAAAAAGTTTTATAGCGAAACAACCAGAACAACTACAACTGCCCACTGCCAGAGGAGGGATGCCATGGTTTTCTCTAACAAACCATTAGGTTCTTTCCTATCAACCATTTGGGAATTATTCACAGCAGAAAACATGGACAGTCATGGCATGGAAACTGGGAAGCACAATCACTCTTTGAAAGGCAAATAATTAAAAACTACATCCGTGAGAAGCAGGTCAATAAAGCAGCTGACTGCAGGCTGGCTAGCTAGTCTGGTAAATGGCTCCACTAATTAATGAGCTAATAGCTTTTTATTCATGTGTCAGAACAGCAAGGTATAATCTTGTGATATTGCCAGTCCAATGTTAAATTCAGTGTTAATAGTTCTACTTCAGTATACAAATCCCAATAAATACCATCAATAAAAACTAACCAGTTATCTGTAGTAAGTCAAATCTGGTTTTAATTTGAAATGTGTGTAAAATCCTATAAAAAAACATAGCACTTCTAGACTATGTTAAATTCATGATGGCATTTTGGCCCATGCCTTTTTTCCAGCCATATGATTTAAGACTCATAATACATGGCCCAACAAACTAATAGACAATACTTCTGAAATAATGACCCTGTGAACTGACTAGTTTCAGCATTTAAAAATATTTAGATATTTAAACTCTGGGACGTCTCAGTCTTTTCTCACATTACACTGAAAGTAGTTTTATTCATGTTGGCTGGTTGGATTCATGTCATGTTAAAACGCTTCTCCAAGGAGCAATATGGAAGGGCCAGCAGAAGCAGGATAATATTTCTATAGAAATCCTTTACATATTGAATCATTAGAGTTTTCTGCTGGGGTATTGATCATCTTACTGCATGAAGAACAGCAAATTGCTCCATCAATATTTTGTCTCACGCAAGCTTGTTTTTTTTTTTTTTTTTTGGTTTTTTTGGACTGTTTTAGTAAATCTCAAAGGTATTATTGAATAGCTGGGTCATCCCAGCAAGCATTCAGGAAATGTTGAATAACTGTGTGTGGACCAGTTATTGATGAAGTTTGTCTCACCAGTCTTGTCAGAGTTTTGCAAATAGTTATCTCATGAATACGTTTGTCTCTCTACTCTAAGCTGAAAACAAGGTGAGGTGGACCATGCTGTTCTTGGAGAAACCGGTTTCAGCTAGTTCAGAGAGACCCCTCTACTCCTTATCTTTAAGTTTCTGTTTTATGACCAACCCCCAACCCGCTTTCAATAAAACCAGGCTGCTGCAGGGGGACAAGTTGGAGTTGTCCTGAGGCACCACTGAGACTCTCCCCCTTTGCAAAGGCTGAAGTGATACTACTCTCTGTGTGGTTCTTTATATGAACAGGTAAAAATACCCAACAAGTCTCAATAAAACTTTACCATGGTGCTGTCTTCTCAAAAAACCCAATTTCCAACCATTTCTTCAAACAGGTGTACAGGAGTGCATAGCTGCTTAATTTTGTCAAAATGTTACAATTATGGATTTGAGAATTTTCTCAGCCTTTATGATTTACCAAAACATCATAAAGATATAAGATAAAGACTAACTTTTATTGTTCTATGAACAATCACAATTACAAACATAATCCAAGTGCCCGACTGTCTAGAAAAAATTCAAGACTCATGTTGCGTTCTCTCTGTGAAAGTATTCAAACCATCTGAATAAGGAGAGGGATTTTGGGAATTCAAACATTAAAAGAAAGAGGAAAAATATGAAAAATTAGTTAAAGACATATATGGTAGACATGAGCAATGCCATAAAAACTTGAAAAGTTTGACCAAATTTGATAAATAAACAGGAACTAGTTGGAGCTGTGAACTTGGTTCATAATATTTAAGTGATGGACTATGAACATGAATTAACTCTTTTGAAGGTCTGAACTAAATTTACAAGTTAATATTAATAATTATATTGGATAATTAATCTCTAACCAAGTCACATTCTGGTTTTAAAGAACATGAGAAGATCTGCATCAAAATCAAATTGGTATTAAATTTCTTCAACAAATGTTTTATATGGGTTTAGGTCATAATTTTACACATTTACACATGCACACACACAAATAAGCAGGTAAAAAATTAAGTTAAGTTACATTAAACTCCAGTGACTAAAACTAAATGGACTGAATCCAATTAGGGATTGTCTAATGGATTTTCACCCACATTAGGAAAATATCCAGACAACTTTCTGTCCAAGTGAAATTTAGAGGTAAACAGACACATAATGTGCATACTGTGCACTACAAACAAACTGAATTACATGACCTGCAGGGCTTTGACCAACACAGTCTCCACACATTATTGATCTCTCCCCTAAGTGTTCTCCTTTTGCCCGCTGAGCAGCAGAGATCCACTGAAGCAGGACCTTAAAGTTGATTAGCTTGCACTTAGCACATTTTACTGCTCTGTGCTGCACAACAAAACTCCACATCACTGCATGTTTGACCTTTTTCCACGAGAATATACAAACCAAAGCATATTTATCAAACATTTAGCCGTCACTGGGAAAGTTCCCCATGGCATATCTTTCACCTGCCTTGAGCTTAAAATTGCTGCAGTAATTAATGATTTTCATTCAAACAGGGAAACCTTCCTGTCTGCGCATTCACCCTGACAACAATGTTTTTGGTATTTCAAATAGTGTCTCAGTCGGTCACAGATGTAAGTTTTCTGATGGCAGCACAGCAGCATGCCAATGTGTATCCATGGTAAGGCTATAAAAGCGAAGGGAACTTGCAGAGACTGCAGGAACATCCAGACCGGGCCCTGTCACTATAATTTATGTGACGCCTTGAGCAAACTTCTTCAGAGGGTGTGTGTGTGTTTGTGGGTGTGTGTGTGGGGGGGGGGGGGGGGGGGAGTGCGTGTGTGTGTGTTTCAGTGGGTGGAATTGAGAGTGTGTGAGGCAGACAGACACTCTGTTCTGCCGCAATACCTGCTGTAATTTACCTTCTTAAAACAACTCTGGTTCAGGGATGATTGCTCACACAACTGACATTTTCCCTTTGTTGAAAATATTAAACCTGTTGACCAAGGAATGTATTCTTAGTAAAACTAATTAGACTAATTTTCATTAAGATTTTATATGTAGCAAAACTGGCTGCCTTCTAATTCAGTGCACAGTTTAGGCAAAACATTTTGTTTTCAGCGTTGTTGGACTTTGGTAGACATGTTTCCATTGTACACTAAGAAACAAGATATTAACTCAAAGAGTGAATTTCAACTGCAGGCGCCTTTGTCAATAACCATGTTTTCTCTATGATCCTATTGCAGCAACTTTGCAGCAATTATAGACTAAGGCTTCTACTTTGTGTAGAATTTAGTTCATCCTTGATGTTTTTCTCACACAGACAGCTTCTTTACCGCTCTTCCTCCTAAAGGTCACTGTCCAAAAGCATTCACCTAGCTATGCGTAGATGCAGTCATACTAAGCAACTTGTCAGGGTTAGCCAAATGATTGTGTAGTGCATTTCTCCAGAAAGGCCTTTTGTACATCCTGCTGGACAGTTTTACACATCCTGATGTTTTCTGTGCTGTAACTTAACTCCACTTCAAGTTGCTGATGACCTAGAACAGAGTGAAACTGGAAGCAGTATCTAATTTGCAGGTAACCGTTTTAAGACACATATTTTATTTTAAACATATATGCCTCCTATTGAAGTCTTATGACTTTCTATCCAACTGTTTTCTGCGCTAAACTGGTGTTTTTTAGTTTCTTTGGGTCCCACATGCTTTGACGGCAATAAACTCTTCACAAGAAGGAAGAAACCCTCTAACAGAAATGGAACGAGAACATCAAAGTGTTGTGAGCACCATCTTTAAAACCAAAATAATTTAAATACTAAGGTTCAGCATTAATACAAGGTCGAATAAGTTGTGGAATAACGACGGCTCATAAATTTTCTTCCTGCTGTTTATCTTGAGATCACCCATGGCGGAGTTTATGTAGCTCAACCTGCCGCCTGCAGCTGCATTTACAGCCCATATTTCCCACAAAACTGGAACCTTCATTTCCAACAGTTATTAAACACTGCCACGACTCTTAACATTCACAGAAAGCCTTTGTAAATCATTTGACTGCTTTGTGCATTGCTTGTTTTCCAGCACTGAAATGCATTCAAACATTTCATGTCGTTAGAAAAGAAAACAACAACAAAAAAAGCAATCTTATGAATTTATGGCGGCAGTAAGAGCAAGCCAACAAACTGATAACCCGAGACAAAATGCTTTGATCAGTCTTTGTCCTCATACAGATTTCTCTCAGATCCAACTAGACATCAGACAATGATAATATAAAGCACAGATCAAAATGTTTACCTATTTTAGTATACTGAAATTAAGCAAGGCAATAATTTCATGCAAAATCCATGATAAAGGTGACTATAACGAGCATCTTGACACTATATACATCTGATCTAAAGATTTCTTATTTTCAGAAACTGACGCTACAACATTTGCCAAAGCAACTTTTGTTTCCTTGCTGAAACCTTGACAAGAATGGAATCAGTCACCAAAACAAAAACTCCATTTATAAATTGGGAAACAAAATTAAAATCATAATATTGTTCCTTTATATAAACTCCAGCCATTAATATTTGCTTAAAAGTACACAATACTTCAATCTGTCCTAGTTTTTAAATAATCTTTTACACACAATTTCTGTGTAATAACTGAACCATGAGACAGTTTTACCTCTAATTAGTTCCACATGAATGCACGTTCAGAATAACATGTTGGGAGTCCACAAAATTTGGTTTCACTCAAATGATTGTGACAGCTTACATTTTAGTAAAGGTTCTTCTTGAATAACATTTTGAGAACGTTCAGGTCTAAATTATTTGCATAGGGACAAGTGTTTAAACAACACATACACGTATAGTAAAAGCCAATTACTTATACCCCAAAGCCTATTTTCTAAATTGAACTAGACACAAATACTATACACACAAAATCATGAGCAGCTTCCACTTGTAAAATTAAGACATTGTTCATAAACATGTAGGAACAGCTTCATCCCCCAGCTCCATTGTTTCTGCTCTCCACTGTGTCATTAGTGCTTCTGCTCCTGGTGTTAGTTAATGGGATGCCAATTCCTCCCAACTCCCCCCTGGCAACGCCTCTGTTATTGTGGCTCCACAGTTCTTAACCCAGTAACTAGTCAAGTTGATGAATAGCTCTTTAATTTTGTATTATAAATAAAATGTTTAATCTTTAATGTTGGTGCAGATCCCCACTGAGAGGATGTCAGATTTTTAGCTTCACTCACATCTATAAAAGCAGTTTTACACAAATAATGCTACAATTTCCAGCCATGACCAAAGCCAATTCAGTTTATGTATGCAGTGTCTCGAAAATGTATTCACGACCCCTTAAAATCGTTCACATTGTGTCACATTGCAATCAACACCTTAATGTAATTAGTTGGGACTAAATACATAAACACAAAGAAGTGCATTGTTGCAAAGCGAAAATTGATTCAAATTTAATGACAAGAAAAACATTCTGAAAGATTTGGTATGCCTTTTCTCTGGTGATTTAACATGAAAAACTCTGTGGCTGAAAATGAACAGAAAATCCCCACATCCCTGGTGAGACATGATGGCAGCAATACCATGTAGTGGGGATAGAAAGGAAAGTTGGCAAAAGTCAGTAAGAACGTTCATCTTCAGCGGGACAAGAATCCTAAACATACAACCAGAGTTACAATGGAAACGTTTGGATCAATGCATGTGTGGTATGTTGGCCTAGTGAAATTTAAAATCTGTAGCAAAAAAATATCAAATTTACACAGATGCTTCTATTCCACTTTGATTGATGTTGGCCGTTTTGCAAAGAAGAATAGGTAAAAATGTAATTTAAGGGAACAGGGAAGGAGAGGGGCGTGCTAACCCCCTGCGCCACCACAGCATGCCCCACGTTTGGAGGCCTTAGTCCTCGACGCGGAGGTCGCGGGTTCGACTCCCGGTCCCGACGGCCTTTACCGCATGTCTTCCCCCCTCTCCTTCCCTGTTTCCTGTCAGCCTACTGTAGAAAAAATATGAGCCACTAGCGCCGTAAAAACTCTTTGGAGAAAAAAAAAGGAAAAAAAAAAAAAAAAAATGTAATTTAAAATTTTTGTAACTGCTGCAAAATAAGATTCTACAGAGTCGTCACTCAAGGAGGCTAAATACAGCTGATAAAACTAGACTTTTCAGAATATCTTTAAAAGCTTTTGAACACCATGCATAATTTCTTTCACATGTCACAATGTGACATGTGACATGTCTATCACAATGCAATGTGATAGACATTGCATTGGTCTATCATATAGAATCTCAATGAAATACACTGAAGTTTGCTTTTGTATTATACCAAATGTGAAAAAAATTCAGAGGGTGTCAACTTTTACAAAGCATTCACTATTTAGATTATGCTGGAAGTCTTCTGAATAATTTAAGCAACAGAATTTGGATGCATGTGATCCGGTGTGCATCATTATTCTGTGATTATCGCAGCTCAGAGAAGCCTAAACACAAAGTGAGTGATTGTCATTGTGCCACTGATATTATATTTCAGAGCTCCTGGACACATTCCAGAAGGCTACTCAAGGCCACATCCAGACAATTTTTCATTACGAGGCCGAAAGCGTTTCAGTGTGTTGGTAGTACAACCTTGGCCACTGCCAGCTATGGTCTGACACATGCAATTTGTTAGTTTTATGGTTTCATTGGGCTCAGATCTAATCATTTATACTCGGCCCTGCTTCACTCAAAATTTATTTCAAATTATTTCCCCCTCTCGACGGTTTGATTTGGAAGCTGTGATTTGTTGCAAGTTTATCCCAGAGCAGCAGATTGCATCCTGATAACGATGAGGTACACGTAGTTTTCTGCATGAAATGTCATGTTTATTCTCCACAAATCCATTAATAAGAACTGAGGCAGGAAAGAAGAGGTTGCTACAGAAATTCATACCTAGCTAAAACATACACTGTTTCAGTGTTAGACATTAAAACCATTTAATTTAAAGGAAAAAAAACGCATCCACGTCATGATTTTACATTTAACTGTCAATTGTTTTTATGCTATGCATTTTGACCTAGTTTTGCTTTGAAAAGAGAAACTTTTAATAGTTTATTGGGATATTATCTGGCTAATTAAAAGTAATAACAAATGGTTGGACAAGAAAAGATTTCTAACCACACAGACTTCCTTCTAACAAATGAATCTTTGATAATGTTTCATTCTTACAAGCTTTTAAGACTTGTGGTAAAAATCAAGTGATGCTTTGAGTACAAATACTTGATTTGTTTATGGAAAACAGTATAATTTACCATACAGCTATTGGCTCAATTTGGACAGTGCTATACATTTAAATATGTCAATAGGAAATCTCATAGAGCATTACAGAAAAAAATTGGGGGTTTTTGTTTGTTTTTGCAAGCAGTGTAGAAGATTCACTGCAGAATAATTCAACTTACATCAAGGGTCCTCAATCTCTTTGCAACCAAGAGCTATTTAACAGGTACTGAGTAATAAACAAGGCTACCAATTTGAAACAGTTTATGCTTACTTACATAACTTAGTGATGTGTACTTTTGGAACTGCTTAAATATTTGCACAAAAGCTAAAACTAAAACCAACTACATGGCAAGAGATACCATGTAGTTGTAGTTCCACTATGTAGTGGAAGAGATATTTTATTTATGTATTTAGGAAGGAGAGTGAAATGTATAAATAGTTGGTAGGGGACACAAATTCAAAGAGTACAAGTGATTATTTTTGCAATATTGGCTAACGTGGATCCCAGGTATTCACAGAGGTTATGGCCACAACAGTCTGCAAACAGGTAAAATTTGTGAATACTTGAGACTCCCCCTAGAAACACTCATAACTACCTATTTTAATAGTTATATCAACAGATATACCCAAATATGTTTTTATACACATAGCTAGTGCAGAAGCTACTATCTCCAGTCTCTTTAATCTTGAGGATACAGTCAAGGAGTCTTCATATAAAATACAATAAAAATGCACAAAAATGGGAAAAAAAGACAAATTCTATAGATAGTTTTCAATATAAATAGTTTTCAGTTTTCAATATTTTGGAACATGGTTTTGGAATATGCGAGTACCTGGAGAGAACCCACCCGTGCTCAGGGAAAACACGCAAACTCCGTGCAGAAAGGCTGGGATTTGAATCCAGGGCAAGGGGCGAGTCAACAATGCTACCATCTGCGCCAAATGAACCACTGACTTCAAGTAATGTAGTAGCAGTCCACTACTCTGTTCATTGACCAATAATACTGCTGCCGGAGTTTAGTAAGCTCTACATTAATAGAATAATCAATAAAGAGTCCTGTTTTATCTTCATAGTGTCACAAAATGCATTTCTAACAATGTAATTTCAGAATGATGAGACCTTCAGTGAAATCACATTCCATGAAAATTATTTAATATTCTGCATTTTTTCCTAACAAGATTATTTTTTTATATACTTCTCATGATTGAAAAATGAATCACCAGTATATTTATTCATTTTCACGTAGCATTCTAATTTCGAAATTGAACTGCTGGAAACATGCTGCAGGCTAAAACCAAGAAGACTTCTGTCTTTCATCCTACTCTTCCATTCCATCTCACCATCATGAATTCTTCAATCATTAGATGCAATTAATCACAGGAGAAGGCAGTATGCCACAACTCACACAGCTCTCCAGGGCAGCTGAAAATAAAAATAAATGCTCCGCAGGATCAGAATGTAAATGGGTGCCGACTATATTTAGAAGGGATGTGCATTTTTACTGAACACAAAATTGCTGCCAAATGAAACTGTTGCCAGCAGGGAGATGGTAAATTCAGGATCACAGAGTAACAGTGTGAAGCCGATAATAAAAAGGAGGTCACTCTCTCAAAAGTCTCACCCACAGTGTTGATATTCTTAGAGAGTCACAAAATTGAAGTTAAAATATCTATTAGTCCTGAAACAGCTTTATTTCAGCTGGTTGAATTATGAAATAATCTTTCTAGAACAGTCACAACTGAAACCAAATACACTGCGCAAAAAAATAAAGGGAACACTCAAATAACACATCCTAGATCTGAATGAAAGAAATATTCTCATTGAATACTTTGTTCTGTACAAAGTTGAATGTGCTGACAACAAAATCACACAAATATCATCAATGGAAATCAAATTTATTAACCAATGGAGGCCTGGATTTGGAGCCACACACAAAATTAAAGTGAAATAACACTACACGCTGATCCAACTTTAATGTAATGTCCTTAAAACAAGTCAAAATGAGGCTCAGTATTGTGTGTGGCCTCCACGTGCCTGTATGACCTCCCTACAATGCCTGGGCATGCTCCTGATGAGGTGGCGGATGGTCTCCTGAGGGATCTCCTCCCAGACCTGGACTAAAGCATCCGCCAACTCCTGGACAGTCTGTGGTGCAACGTGACGTTGGTGGATGGAGCGAGACATGATGTCCCAGATGTGCTCAATCGGATTCAGGTCTGGGGAACGGGCTGGCCAGTCCATAGCTTCAATGCCTTCATCTTGCAGGAACTGCTGACACACTCCAGCCACATGAGGTCTAGCATTGTCCTGCATTAAGAGGAACCCAGGGCCAACCGCACCAGCATATGGTCTCACAAGGGGTCTGAGGATCTCATCTCGGTACCTAATGGCAGTCAGGCTACCTCTGGTGAGCACATGGAGGACTGTGCGGCCCTCCAAAGAAATGCCACCCCACACCATTACTGACCCACTGCCAAACCGGTCATGCTGAAGGATGGTGCAGGCAGCAGACCGCTCTCCACGGCGTCTCCAGACTCTGTCACGTCTGTCACGTGCTCAGTGTGAACCTGCTTTCATCTGTGAAGAGCACAAGGCGCCAGTGGCGAATTTGCCAATCCTGGTGTTCTCTGGCAAATGCCAAGCGTCCTGCACGGTGTTGGGCTGTGAGCACAACCCCCATCTGTGGACGTCGGGCCCTCATACCATCCTCATGGAGTCGGTTTCTAACCGTTTGTGCAGACACATGCACATCTGTGGCCTGCTGGAGGTCATTTTGCAGGGCTCTGGCAGTGCTCCTCCTGTTCCTTCTTGCACAAAGGCGGAGGTAGCGGTCCTGCTGCTGGGTTGTTGCCCTCCTACGGCCTCCTCCACGTCTCCTGGTGTACTGGTCTGTCTCCTGGTAGCGCCTCCAGCCTCTGGACACTACGCTGACAGACACAGCAAACCTTCTTGCTACAGCTCGCATTGATGTGCCATCCTGGATGAGCTGCACTACCTGAGCCACTTGTGTGGGTTGTGGAGTCCGTCTCATGCTACCACGAGGGTGAAAGCACCACCAACATTCAAAACTGACCAAAACACCAGCCAGACAGCATAGGTACTGAGAAGTGGTCTGTGGTCCCAACTGCAGAACCACTCCTTTATTGAGTGTGTCTTGCTAATTGCCAATAATTGGGGCCTGCCATGCAAAGCAATGGCAGGAACCTATTACTATTGTCGGAGAGAAGCGTCTCTTTAATCTTTATTTTTCTTCCGTAACCGTTAATGCGGCTCGTACCGCTGGGTGCACACCTACAAATGAGGTATCAAAACGTGCAGAAAATTCACGCCATTGGAGCTATTACTTCTGGTGGGATTTGGGCTTAACGTGGCGACATAATTCGCAAAAAACTACGAAAAAAACCCCATTATAACTCAATGGGAAAAATCCTAGAAATACCCTATTTTTGAGGATTTGCTGTGTCGTCACAAATTCACCTAGAAATGCCATTCAAATTTCATTTTGTAGATACGTCTGTGATCTCTTCGAAAGTGAAGACGGCTCGTCGATACCAGTTACGGTTTGTCCACAATTTGCCTCTAAGCGACCCAAACTTTCTCATTTTTGCTCAAATTACAGTGACAGCCGATCTCGGTTCAGATCTGGGCACAACATTTCTTTCTCTCATCGCTGTAAATGTTCTGAGTGAGGTACAGATATGAATCTCGGGACTATCGCAGAAGACACATTGACCTGTCATACGCTTAAAACGCTTTTCCAATATGTATTACGGTTCCCGAACAAGAAGGATTTGTTTCCAATGCTTTTTTTCAGTAAAGTGTGTTTGCTCAAACACAC
Organism: Xiphophorus hellerii; assembly: GCF_003331165.1. NCBI lineage: Eukaryota > Metazoa > Chordata > Actinopteri > Cyprinodontiformes > Poeciliidae > Xiphophorus > Xiphophorus hellerii. The sequence continues at coordinate 11,858,279 of NC_045681.1, forward strand.
TTGTGTGTTTGAGAGCTCAGAGCTCACAGCTCACACCTGCTGAGACCATTATTTACCATAGCAACGGAACTCAAGAGGCTATTGGCTGCTGGTTAGGACTACGAATACGCATCACTGTAGTTCTATCTACCCTCAGTTGAAACAGATCAGGACTGAGAACTGGCCTTTAGAACTACCTGCTGCTATGGGCTGTATATAACTGATTTAACTCAGTAACTGTTACACATGGGATTAGTTTTAAACTTTAAAATGAAGCATACTGAAAATTTCAAAATAAAAGCCTTGAATATTTTACATGACGTAATTGCTCTTTTTGGCCGTATATGACTTTTTCATCCAAAGCAATGTTACACATGGGATTAGTTCGGAACTTTAAAATGGAGCATAATAATAATTTCAAAATAAAAGCCTTGAATATTTTTACATCAGGTAATTGCTGTTTTTGGCCGTATATGACTTTTTCATCCAAAGCACTGTTACACATGGGATTAGTTTGGAACTTTAAAATGGAGCATAATAATAATTTCAAAATAAAAGCCCTGAATATTTTTACATCATGTAATTGCTCTTTTTGGCTTTATCTGACTTTTCCATCCAAAGCACTGTTACACATGGGATTAGTTTGGAACTTTAAAATTAAGCATACTGAAAATTTCAAAATAAAAGCCTTGAATATTTTACATGACGTAATTGCTCTTTTTGGCCGTATATGACTTTTTCATCCAAAGCACTGTTACACGTGGTATTAGTTTGGCCCTCTGAAATGAAGCATACTGAAAATTTCAAAATAAAAGCCTTGAATATTTTTACATCATGTAATTGCTTTTTTTGGCCGTATATGACTTTTTCATCCAAAGCACTGTTACACATGGGATTAGTTTGGAACTTTAAAATGGAGCATAATAATAATTTCAAAATAAAAGCCTTGAATATTTTTACATCAGGTAATTGCGCTTTTTGGCTTTATGTGACTTTTTTATCCAAAGCACTGTTACACAATGGAATAGTTTGGCCCTCTGAAGTGAATCATACTGAAAATTTCAAAATAAAAGCCTTGAATATTTTTACATCATGTAATTGCTCTTTTTGGCCGTATATGACTTTTTCATCCAAAGCACTGTTACACATGGGATTAGGTCGGAACTTTAAAATGGAGCATAATAATAATTTCAAAATAAAAGCCTTGAATATTTTTACATCATGTAATTGCTCTTTTTGGCCGTATATGACTTTTTCATCCAAAGCACTGTTACACATGGTATTAGTTTGGCCCTTTGAAATGAAGCATACTGAAAATTTCAAAATAAAAGCCTTGAATATTTTTACATGACGTAATTGCTCTTTTTGGCTTTATTTGACTTTTTCATCCAAAGCACTGTTACACGTGGTATTAGTTCAGAACTTTAAAATGAAGCATACTGAAAATTTCAAAATAAAAGCCTTGAATATTTTTACATCATGTAATTGCTCTTTTTGGCTTTATTTGACTTTTTCATCCAAAGCACTGTTACACATGGTATTAGTTTGGCCCTTTGAAATGAAGCTTAACAAAAGTTTCAAAATAAAAGCCTTGAATATTTTTACATCATGTAATTGCTCTTTTTGGCTTTATTTGACTTTTTCATCCAAAGCACTCTTACACGTGGTATTAGTTCAGAACTTTAAAATGAAGCATACTGAAAATTTCAAAATAAAAGCCCTGAATATTTTTACATGACGTAATTGCTGTTTTTGGCTTTATGTGACTTTTTCATCCAAAGCACTGTTACACGTGGTATTAGTTTGGCCCTCTGAAATGAAGCATACTGAAAATTTCAAAATAAAAGCCTTGAATATTTTTACATCATGTAATTGCTTTTTTTGGCCGTATATGACTTTTTCATCCAAAGCACTGTTACACATGGGATTAGGTCGGAACTTTAAAATGGAGCATAATAATAATTTCAAAATAAAAGCCTTGAATATTTTTACATCATGTAATTGCTCTTTTTGGCCGTATATGACTTTTTCATCCAAAGCACTGTTACACATGGTATTAGTTTGGCCCTTTGAAATGAAGCATACTGAAAATTTCAAAATAAAAGCCTCGAATATTTTTACATGACGTAATTGCTCTTTTTGGCTTTATTTGACTTTTTCATCCAAAGCACTGTTACACGTGGTATTAGTTCAGAACTTTAAAATGAAGCATACTGAAAATTTCAAAATAAAAGCCTTGAATATTTTTACATCATGTAATTGCTCTTTTTGGCTTTATTTGACTTTTTCATCCAAAGCACTGTTACACATGGTATTAGTTTGGCCCTTTGAAATGAAGCTTAACAAAAGTTTCAAAATAAAAGCCTTGAATATTTTTACATGACGTAATTGCTCTTTTTGGCTTTATTTGACTTTTTCATCCAAAGCACTCTTACACGTGGTATTAGTTCAGAACTTTAAAATGAAGCATACTGAAAATTTCAAAATAAAAGCCTTGAATATTTTTACATCAGCTACTTGTGTTTTGAGCATTATATAACTATTTTAACCCAAGGACTATTACGCTTGGGATTAGTTTGGCCCTTTGAAATGAAGTTTAACAAAACTTCCAAAATAAAAGCCTTCACAACATTTTAAATCGTACCGAATGGTGCACGTCCGCCTCGCTTAACGTTCTTGCGGTTCTCCGCGTGCCACTGATTACGTCGCGGCGTTCTTTAGCGTCGACGCCGATTTGTAGCGTGACGACGCCGGGCCCATGCCCGACGGGCGCGCCTTGGCAGGCCCCGGCTAAATTTCTTCCGAAATTTTCTAGTTTCCACCTGTTGTCTATTCCATTTGCACAACAGCAGGTGAAATTGATTGTCAAACAATGTTGCTTCCTAAGTGGGCAGTTTGATTTCACAGAAGTTTGATTTACTTGGAGTTATATTGTGTTGTTTAAGTGTTCCCTTTATTTTTTTGAGCAGTGTATATACAGTATGTGTTAAAAAATTAAGCCTCATAGATTGGCATTAAATTAAGCTACACTTCTCCTGTTTTAGGTCAGTTAATTTGATGACAACTTTTATTTTCTTGTAGCCAGGATAATGAGAATTTAAGTTATTTTAACTTCATTCAAGTTAAAAATTTTATTTACATTTGTAACACTTTATTTGACGAGTTCTTAGCATTTGGTAGAATTGCCTTTGAACTGTATGACTAAATCCAATGTCTTGGTTATTCTTAAACAAGCCTCTCTATAGTTAGACCAAATCTCGTGTAACCAAGTCGCGTTTGTACACCATTTTACTTGCATCTTTACTTCATTGTATTTTAATCATTTTGTCAATAATGTAACTTGCTTATGTTTGAGACCACTGTTATTTGGAAGACCATATGTGCCCAAGCTTAATCTTCATAGCACATGTCCTCAGAAGTTGTTTAAGTATAAAAGTCATTCTTCTGTTCGTGAATACATTGTGAGGGGGCAACATGCTTGCAGAGGGCAAACATTGTAGTAGTACTTATCTTTTTTTTTTTCACCCAACAAAGCCACATAGGAGAAGCAGGTGATTTTGTAGGGATTTGACAAGTTGCAAACATAGAACTAACAATCCCACATAATGCCTCGGAGTGGCAGTCGGTCAGTAAACATTGACAGTTCAAACAGTATTAACATTGGCCTCATGTGTGACTGTACTTTTTTTCTGAACTCCAAGCCAGTTCAGTGCTTTTTTGAACCCAAAGGAAACCTCTCTGCTGAATTCCTAATAATATTCATAGCTGATCCTAAATTTGATGACCTGTCTTCAAATGGAATTATAATTCAGGACAATCTGGTGACAGGAACAGGAGACAATTAGGAGACAGGACCGCTGAGGTTTTGTCATCTTTACCTCCATTCCTGATCTACTCACACTTATTCAGCGCTATACTGCCTGAATTTAAGACTGTCTGCTGCCATTTTAAGATAAAATTTGCATTCATATCAGGTCATCCTAGCTCCAAGTGCTCTGGGACAATATGCATCAATTTTCCAACACTCAGGATGTGGTCCAACCATAGTGACTTTAAGATGAGAGTCTACCTGATTAGGATATCAGATAAAAGAAGAGCTGCAATTCAAACAGCCATGTTCATTTGCAGATGGAGGTCTGAATTTGGCTACTGAAGAACAGATGGATCAAACGGTCCCTTCCAGGTTACACTACCAATACACAGTCCATCCAGGAGTCCGCCCCATTTTTCAGCCAATAAGAAATAACTTGGTTTGATGCCAGATACCAATTTCTACTCTGAGAGGAAGAACTGGTAATTAGAAAATGACTTGTCTGAGTCCAGGACACATTGTGAAGGTGAATAATTGATATCACCAAGTGAACGGAGGGACAGGATGAGTCAGGGCTTGAGATCTGTTAGAGGCCACTAATCAGTGTCTCATACTGGGCTCTGGGAGGAAGCCAGTTCAATGGTTCAGTTTTGAAATCTCCAGGAAAAACACACACTATCAACAGAACAAGAACTAATGTATGTGTGAAACAATTCAAAATACTGGAATCTAAATTATGTATGCCTAAACATTCTCCTTTATCATCTTACATTACTTTCACACCACTCATAATAACTCGAATTTATTTTTAAAAATCCTCTTACAAGCAATGCAAACGTTTTTGAGTTAAAACCCTCTATGGTATAATGTTACCATTTGGCTACAAATCACCTGAAGCCCTTCCACACACATACAGTACCTCCAATTTTACAATGTAGTGCACTGAAAGAGAGATGAGACCCTAAGAAAACCAATAGCAGTGTTTAAATTTGTCACAGAATTTTCTGGAGGGAAGTTTGACATCATTTTATACAAACTTCTTCACAGGGAGGGGCCTCACCATTTGACTCCTCAGAAACCATGAAAAAAAGTATTTTTATGATATTTTTTGACTGGGAAAAAATACATACTCAACAATAAATGAGGTAAGTTCACTATTCTGTCATTCATTGTGCTGTATTTGATGATTTAATAATGATAAACTGTTAAAATGTTGATGTTGCCATATGACAACACTGTACCATTAAGGTTGCCTTATGGCTAGAGTCTGCTATAATCATGCATTTTGTGAGTCCTTTCCATATTGCATATGACTATATTTGACACTCTTTCTTCCATTTACAGCACAGACCAAAACTTTGGACACAACTGTGCGTCCAAACTTTTGGTCTGTACTGTACATCATTAATGCAACAATGTTTTATAGTTTCTTAGGAAGAAAACCAAACTAGCACTTCCTTTCTATGGTAGTGATGGTGTATTAGGATTTAGTGTTGAAGAAAATGAGCAGCTTGCAACTTTGCAATGAGACAGTTGTGTGTTGCATTAAGCTGGCATGTTCATAACATACTAAGGATATTTATTTGTTTTCTAGGTCCACCTCTTCCACTGGAAGCTGAGAGGAACTGCTTCATCAGCTTCCGCAAGCAGTAAGGCAAAGAAGGCAGGATCAAGACACTCAAATCAAAACCATTATATCAATGAAATATGTCAATAAATTAAATTGATTTTAGCTTTCAAATGAGTTTTATTGTTAACTATTATTGCTACTGGAGACTATTTAGATTTGAATAAAGGTTTTTACAACAATAAGCCAAACTCTCTTGTTTTCATTAATTTCCACTATGGTACAGTGTTGCCAAATGGCAACGTCAACAAAAAAATAAATGAAAAAATAATATTTTTAAAAAATTTGTCTTTATTATGTTTACTTAGTTTATTTTTATATCAAAAAAACATCCCAAACATTTTTTTCCAACTTGCATCATTATGCGTACCATAGAGGGTTAAAACTAAAGAAAGTCTTGCAAATACAAGTATGACTAAAACATCGGCATCTCAGAGTCTAAACATCCATGATAAAATCATATTAAGAGGACCAGAGAGAAGAAACGATTCATTTTGGGAAATTAAAAAAAAAATGGTTTTCAAATGCTATGTGTAAAACAAGTCATACATATCATATTAGCTCCTCAACAAAACATGGTTACAAACTTAAAAAGAGCAATATTTTCAAGGAAATGGTGAGGAGAAAAATCCCCTGGTAAATCCTTTCATCCATGCATTCACCAGATCTGTTCAGAGGAAATCCACCAACTGGCATAGACTAAACAACTTGATGTTGTAATGTAAGCTTCTGGTGCATCTCTCTTCTCTGTGCATGTTCTTTTTATATTTTCAAGCTTAAATTTCCTGATAGTAAAAACTAACATGAAGAGGAACTGTATATAAAAACCAGAAATTCAGAAATAACCCATGTCCTCTGATAGCCAGAGGCTCATTTTGACACTTTTCTGTGACAGGAAGTCTCATTTGCCAACATAAACTAAAGTGTGGAGTGTATTTAAAACCAGAGCACCATGGACCAGCTGATATACTGTCACCATGTATCCAGAACCCTCTGAATTATCCCAGACATAAAGTATGGTCTTCCATTCAAAGTAAAAACTCTGAAGTCTCTTAACTTTACAATGTAAGAGTCAGAGAAAGATTCAGTTCAGTGCCTCTACATCTCCTTCCAGCCTCACTAATAGAAGCAGACTCACAGAGACTGCAGTCTACTTCCGTCTCTGCTCGTTATGCCTGATCTTCTCCATACTGTTCATGTCCCTTGTCTCCTCTTGGCCCTGGGTATGTGGGGCTGACAGTTCTGTGGGCTCCAAGCCAGAAATGATACTGGAGCGTGTGTAGGTCAGCATCTCTCTGGGGATGAAGGCAAACAGAAAATCACAACACGTTTAACAGGAGGCCATGCCCTGGTGACTTGGCTGTACTCCAGGAGTTTGCCACTTTTTCTTCACATATGTCCCACTATAGTTTAAACCAATTGGATAAATAAGATCACTAAGGTGGACCCATAAACCCTGAAGGTGTGATGCCATGTGTTGTCTGGCATCATTTGGTTCTTGAGGGCCCCTGGTTCCCTCACTGTAGCAGGTTTGTTGAGCTGCTTGGATGGTTTGAAAACTTGCACTTCAGCGCACAAAACAGCGACATCTTTATGAGACAAAAACGTAGAAAATGTACTACTTACATTCGAGTGAGATTTTCACATCCTTTTATTTTTGTTTTCTTTATTTTGTAGGCGTACTATGTTATTGTCTAAGGATAAATGTTCAGTTTCATCGTTTACGTTTAAACAATAAAATGTTAAAATCACAAAAAAACATTGTGTTCGATGCTTCTAAATGACACTGAATGGAGTGAAGTTTCAGTGTATTTAGGTGAGTTTTGACTCTGTAGTTTGTTACTGTCCACAGAGACATTTTGCGTGGCTGCTGCACAAGCCACGTTCATTTTATGCTGAGTTGTGCCTAAAATATGGCGATGCACATTTTTTGTGCGTACACACCCCATTTACCCATTATACATGAGACCTCAGAAGGGGAAAGTTTTCAAACCTTGACTACAGATCAGAAGGTTTAAAAGAAAATAAAAAAACCTTTCTGATCACTAAAATACACAAGTACTGGCAAGTTATGCTAACAGGACCACATTCTGGTGTGGAGGTTGTTACTGAGGGAAAATAATTCAAAGTTATCAATGTTCAATTTCTAAAGCTTTATCACTTTTGGGTGATCTGTCCCCAAAAAATATTTTTGCCATACCATGGTAAGAGTACCAAGAGCTTATGCTGACATTAAACCAGACATCAGTATTTTTAAGTAAGTTTGCACTAGGATCATTTAGTTGAAAAGAAGCTATGTACACTCATGTCAGTTGAGAAGTTATACAGCATCAGTAAAATATTAAACTCATGGTAGGGAGATTATATACCATTTTTAAAGTAACCGTATTAATGCAGTACGTTTTATCTGTAAGCTGAAAGCTGGAGGGATTCTATACATTTTCTTCCCATTTCCAACCGTGCATCAGTCAATCCCTTCCTGCTGCGTCTGTTGCTCCCAGCAACAGCTAAAAATGTGGGGCTGCATTTTTAAAGGAAAGCTTTTCCTCCAACAGCTGGTGCCTGTTCTGTATTCAGGCAGAATTTTCTTTGAACATCAGGAAACAAGAGTTTAGCTTTTTCAGCCAAGAACTAATTCACTGTAAGTTGTAATTCTAGCAATTGGTCAGAACAGGAAACAGACTTTTCATCTGAGCATTCGATCTGAATCTGTACCTGGGTCGCAGGGACATTTCTGTAATCTCTGTAGTTTACAGTCTGAACTCCTCTTTCCTCTATTGTGATACAAACTAACAATACCACCCAGGTTTTATTTCAGTGTATCTGCTGTTCTGAACCATCCAGCTCAGGCAACATCTTTACCAGACTGCAACAACAAGCAAGATAAGCATGAAGGAAGTGCAGAAAGAAAATACATATTTAGATCTTATTTCAACATCTCCTAAATATCCACCACTACTTTTGCATGTTCGTCTCATTTGGTCTTTTCAAACCTCACTTGCCTCAGTTAGGGCTAAAGGACAACAGAAAAAGACCGGGCAAAAACAGACGTAATACATGTCCATTTCAAGACGAAAACCACTGCTAAGCAAAATGATCATTAAGACTCATCTCAACTTTTCAACTATGAAAAGTTGTTTAACCTTTCTACGAATCATTTATTTGACATAATACTGTTACAACTGAATTATTCCACGTGACAAAAGATTTTATTTCTAATAGCTGCCATAAATCTTAATTATATTTAAAGCAATATAGCCATTATTAGACACTCCAGTATAACTTAACACATTACAGGCTCTTAAATTTTAGTAGTTTCTTAAAAAGTTATTTTAAAATGTATGTCTCTATACCATAAACGCGTCTGTGCATATGTGAATTTGTAACAATCCTCAACAGCACAAATTAGTTCGCCGCACGTAATGCTGAATGGGAAAAGGATGAGATTTTTTTTTTTTAATTATTTCTATAAATTAGATATATTTTCAAAACTGTACGCAGCAGCAGACTTGCAGTCATTTTAAGTCTAAATAAACCACAGCACAGAAAGGCGTTCAAGGCTTCAACAGAACAGTGGGATTAGCTCCGGATTTTGCCGCTCTATCAGAGGACCCCGACTTTTCGTAAGCGACAGATCAAAGAAATCAGAAGCAAAGCATCAGCAATGACTCAGATTAAAACCTCACTCGCTTTGCTTTTTCTCTCCAGGCAGCGACAACTTTATTCCAACGTGTTCCAGAAAGAGAAAGGCCCCTGCAGTCTTTGGAGTGCAAATATCAAACCAGCATCAAAGTGAAATGTGAAGCTGCTTATTCTGAGTCACCAGAATAAAAAAAATAACACAGAGTGGGATATCCACTTCTGAAAGCTCAAATCTAACTGGGAGTCTCAAATGTTGCTCTCATTGGATTTTGTGCACAAACTTGACAAATTCAAAAGAAAAAAAAAAAACTCTCAGATCAGCAGTGAGATTCCACTAAAAGCCCGTGTCACCAGCAGAGAGCAGAGCCGCACTGATTTCCCCCCCTGCGAGCTGATTCTGTAACAAATACAAATTAATTTCACAAGAGTGAATAATCAGTTCGCTCGCCCATTTGCATTTCAAGTAACTGCAGCAGGTCCCCTGGGAACATTGAGAATGTATGATTATTAATAATGCTCTCAGGAGGGAATATGTAAAGAGTTTGGGGGAGATAAATGTCCCTCTTAAGAGTGGGGTTTTGATCAGAAAGGTCTCTGGTAGCAGTGCCCTACATACTGTTAAATCAGAGCGGGAGCACACCTTTGCACTTGAAGGTCGGCCTAACTTAGCTGACTGCCAGCTGCATACTTTCTTTTCCCAACATGACGACCGCTGCTGCATGGCTTTTACGCTCCATTCCCTGTCCTCTCACCCCGAACCCCTCCTTTAATTCCTACTTTCTGGCTTTTCTCTTCCCCTCCTATCTTTTTTGGGGAGTTTCTCTGGGGGCTGTGCAAAGAAGCAGGATAATCTTGGTGCATGCAGACAGCAAGAATATTCTGCAGAGGGCGAAGTGCTGGATCACTAAAGCGACGACCCAAAAAAAAAAAAAAGAAAATCACCAAGTGCCTTGTGTTTTGTTTTTTTTAAGCAGAGATGAACAGAAGCAAGTATGAACCGATGAATAGATGGATGAGGCATACCTGGCTCCTGGTCCTGGGCAGGTTGGTGTCCCCTTCTGGCCGAGATTCTACATGGCAGTGGTGTGTTTGTGTCTGCACAGTAGTGTGTGATGGAGGAAAGAGAGCGGAGTGAGTGCACGGTGCAGTGTAGAGGATTGGAGGCAGGGTATTCAGTGTGTGCTAAGACAGTGCCTATGCATCTCCCTCCCTCTCTCTCTGCGAGTATAATCCGTTCCACAGTCTACGGGGACGAGCTGAAAATGAACCAGCTCTATCTCTCCCTCCACTTCCCTCTCGTGCTGTATCTCCACTCTGCACATGTGCCCCAAGCAGAATTAGCCTCCCCAAACCTCCACCTTGCAGAAGATAGACACCAGAGCTGCAGAGAGCGGTTCTCCCTTTAACGAGAGCTACCACAGTTTTCCCTCCTCTTCCACTGTGGTGCTAATGAAACCATTGTGTGCGCTTGTGTCGCAGTGACTCCTGAGCAATCACACCACCTGTACCATTTTGCAAGTTTCCTCATATTAACTAAGGATGTGAGAATACCTTTCTGTATTTTCAGTGCTGACACAATGTTTTAGTCACGCCTGTTTGCACAGCGACTTCATCGACATTTGAAGTTTTGTGCTCTCGTTTCTGGCAACGCTTTCCAAAGCGCTATGCAAATGTTCAGAGTGACTCAGACAATCCTTCATCCCATCTGGAAACGTCTGGCAGCGTATCTGAGGAGGCTGTGTGCTGCATGTGCTAAGAGACAGAAGAACTGCTTATAGTTGCCAACCTTACGTAATAATCTTATTTCTGAAATTTTTTACATTGTCACATAGACTCCACAATTTATCTTATTTAGGAAGCAAATTAGAAAGCAAAAGGAAATCTCAGCATAGTGGGGTGTGTGGAAGAAATGCAGTAATTCTTTAAGCACTACTGGAAATAAACTGTTTGGGTTTTTTTTGTTTTGTTTTATGGATGAGAAATAAATCCTACACACCATTTGTGACTTGCCACATAGTCACTTGATGTGCACTCCTGTCCATCCACTTATCAATTTTTGCTCATCAAAGATCAGGTTGCATGGCAACAAGTCCCGTAGCAAAACCCAGATATCTCTCCCTGAAGTGAAACACTACTTCTGAGGGATTTCAAGGAGTTTCAAGAACAAAAGCGAAATATGTATGTACATATTCTAGCAAGTTTTTTTTTTTTAGATCATCTCCCATTGGTACCAAAATAGCCTTAAAAATGCAACCTGATAAGAACCTTAACTTCTTCATCCATTATGTCAACTTTTACTGCCCATCCTTTAACATGCCAATTCAGCCATTCAACATGTCTTCCATTAAGCTTAAAATTGCACAAATTGAAAGTGCAACAATAAATTCACTTGACAGAAAAAAACAATTTTTAAAAAAACTCAGATTTCTCAAAAAAGGTTTATTTTAACTGTATCAAAAAAAGATGCATTTCACAAAACTGGAAGGGCAACACTTATTGCATCATACGAACCAAACACCATTTATGAGCATCAGCCGGCTGATGAACAGCCAGATGTTACTACTAGCATTATTTTTTTCCTAAAACGCCCGTTGTTTTTAAAGCTCATTTTCATTAATAAATAGGAATAATAATTTAACTGCATTTTGTATATAATGCCATTTTTCACAAATTTAGGTTGTTGTAAGAACTATAGGTGTAACAAAAAACCCCAACAAGAAGTAATCTGTCAGGGTGCAAATACTTGTTTGAATGTCTACATAAAAAAAATAAATAAATAAAATACCGATCCAGTGTCATACTTTCTATATTCTAGTAATTTTTGTCATCAGCAAATATGCTTTCATGCCAGAAATCAGTCGATCCTCTTTGCTACTCGTCCTCCAGGTGTATTTGACTCTCACAACCAGAGCAAACAGCAACGCACAGAACAACTTAGGGTGATTACGGTCTCTCTCCATCCATATGTCTCTCACTTTATGTCATGTGTCTGTGCATGTTAAGACCAATTTCCTCTTTCTCTGCTCCCACTCAAACACTCCAGAGTCCCATTTTAGCTCGAGTGTTTCCCCCACCCTCCCACTCCTCTGTGTATCCATGATGCTACGATGCACCAACGACAACACACACTCTCCTCCCTGTGATGGCTGTAGGCTGGAAACTCAAGCTTGCTGGATTATGAGTGTGTCAAATTGGCAGAATGTATTAGCATCACACTGATCACAGTCACATTTCCCCTCGCTGGTCAATTATAAAGATAGATAGCAGAAAATATATATATATAAACAGCCTGAAACGGCGCCTGGACCCATTTTCTGCTTAGTGGACAGAGCAGAAAAAAAAACCAGGGGTGGGGAGGGTGGAAGGAAATAAGAACAAGTGATGTTGTGATAGGAAGAAAATGCTACTTTCAACGCAGCTAAAATCAGATTGTGTAGACAGAGATGGAAGGAAGAGGAAGAAAAAAGCCCATACTGTTGCAGAAAGCCTCTGATAGGCTGAGGGCGGGTAGGGTGGGGGCCCAAGTGGCAGAAATATGGAGGATAGGCAAGACATGTCACCCTTATAAAATCCTTGTTTAAAGGCTGCAGAGAAAAGTGGGAGCTGCACAAAGAAATGACATCCAACACCATATGAAGGCACAGTATGTGTGTGGTTTGCAGTCTGACAAATCCAACTGCAAGACTGTTTGCAGATTTCATGGCAGCAGATTATAGGCATGTTTTCCTAACGCTCCGTGTTTGCAGACATTTCTTCTTCCCTGTCTTTCAGCATCATGACAACATTCTGATCCAATAGGATTCATTTCTAAGCATCGAACGGTGTTATACAACTAATTCATCAGCTGCCTGATAACATGAGGCCACTACAGAAATGAACCCCTGCAGGTATCAATATATTTGAGTTAAGTGTTTCCCTATGATGGGAATTTATTAATAGAAATGCACATACAAGAACAGAGACTTGTCTAGATGAAGCATATCAACTGAAATTAGAAATGCATCCTTTGTTGCTCACCAGAAGTTTCCAAAATTCTCCCACATGTGGAATTAAGTTGGATTTGTCCAAAATATGGTGCATCATAGTTCCTATGGATCAGTGCACACCAAATGCAACTGAGTTCTATTTACTGAAACTGTCATTTTATGTGCTTCTGTCCTTTATAGTGCAAGTCTGCTAGAATCAAGGGTGGGAATTCAGTGTTTCAAATCCATTACTTTAGCAATGATATGATGTTGCAGTCTATTTCATTCCTGTATTTAAGGATCAACTGACCTCCTGAAAAAGAAATGATCAAATGCCCAATTAATCAGTTTTCCTTCGATCCTTTCCTTTCATGCTATAACCTTATTCTGAAGTAAGGAAGACATCTAAGAGCCTGCAGCTATAAGCTATTTTACTGCACTCCACAGTCATTTTAAAGCCTTGGTGAGGGACTCTAAAAATGCTTGTCAGGTGGATCGGTAGAGTTCTGTTGCCTCTAAGATCCAGTATGTACAGCAGTGAGGTAATGGACCATGGATGCATTTAGCCATTACACACACTAACACGCTAGCCTGCATTTCTCTTTTACAGGACTTTTGTGTAAAAGGCTAAAACAAGCTGCAACCAGACTGACAAACTAGAGATGCAAAAATAAAAATCAATAAAAGATGGCAACATAATTTATTACTATAATAAATTACATTCAGGGTCTCATCTTGTATCTTGCCGTTCCATAATCAAAATGGAAGAATGTTCACATCATGATTCTCCGGTGTGTTTAAGGCTGAACAACATTTCCTAGGATTATCCATGCCACTGCCCCCCTCCTGTGCCTCTCTCCTGTCCGATGGCACTTAGTTCAGCAGTGCTTAAAATATTAAAAAGAGAAATAAGAAAATCTTTAAAAAATAAAAATAAATCTACAAGCAGTTCCTACTGAATTCTTGTAGGTAGATGAACACAAGTCTTAATATTCCTATCCATGCAACAGCGAACAGGGGTATTAATTGCAAGATTGCTTACCACCAAATGTAAAAAAAAAACTAAAAAAAACAACTAAAAACCTAGCCCTGAATCCAATTGAAAATGTTGACTTGACAGGTTGGAGGACACATTAAAGCGGGAAAAAGTTCTTACGTGATTTATCTAGGGTCTTATGTTTTTAACATAAAAACCTAGCTTCTTTTCAGGTTGTATGTTAGTTATGTCTACTTATAGTTCTACTTATAAATGTAGAGCTGAGGGATTTCCTTATAGAATATACTCAATAACTTTTAAGAAGAAATCAGACTGTAGGGAATCCAGAATATTGGTCTATGCAACTGGATTATTTTGGTTTAGTATTTTTTTAGTTACATTGCAGATAATCAGATATGAAATGAGCCTGTTTTTCGTGTATAGTGAATTAGATATAAGACATGTTGACGTTGTAAATTAAACAAACTGAATTCATACTGCATTCGGACTGTGGTAGGACAATCTGCCTCTCTTTGCTAAAGCTGATAGCACAGCTAAAAATATCACATAAACTGCTCTAAGCATAAAACAGAGCACAATCTCCTTCAGCATTTTCTATATTTGAAGGAAACTGCAAGGAAAGTCAACATCCAGTTTACTTAAGGAATCTGCTGATCAGTAAAACAAACACTTAATGTTACAGGAAGTCAGCTGAGCAACTTCCTATTTGTGCTATGCAGATGGACAAAAAAAAGTTCAGAGTAAGAAGATCAAGATTAACTTATTAGTTAAAAAAACAAACAAAATCAAACCTTGAGGCATGTAACCAAGATAAAACCAGCATGAAATTCCCTAATGTGCAGCTGTAACTGTAGAAAATGGCCACTTTACTTCACCATTTCAAGATAATTTCAACAATTAAATATGAACCGCAAGCAATACTGTTTAGGATCATGTTATTTACCACAAAGTACAACAGAACCTCACCTTTTTAATGCAACGTTGCTAGAATTACCTAAAAAAATGGTATCCAACTTCATAAAAAAAATTCCAGACAGTGAATTAAATTTCTGAACCGAACAGAGTCAACAACAACAGAACAATAAAATGCACAACTACTTTCTTCTACTTCTGAAACTGCTGTAACCCCAAAGACAAATCGATCAGGGGAAAAAACTGCTGACTTCTAACATTTACACTCAACCAGTATAAACTAACAGAGCAGTTATTTTTATCTTTTAAGTAAGAATATTTGTCAAGCTGGGAACAAGCCTAGCTTTTTTTCCAATAGATAAATGTAGTTAGTTTTGAAGTAACAAAAGCTTTGTAAAGTGAATTTGTTCTTGATCACGTTAAGACAAATTTAACACAACCCAAAAATAAGAAATTGTCTATTGTGTTCCTGTCAGTAAACTTATTATTTCTATTGATGGGGAGTGTAGGGGAACCATGATAATGTAAATTAAAACAAATATATGTAGGAAAATTTGTTAGTTACATTGGATGTACTCATCTCAATTTCAGCAACATCACAATCATGTAGTTTCAGATTATTTTTATAGGGCTAAAATTTGTTCTGTAATGTAGAATATTAAATGGTTAAACTGAGGTAATTGATCATAGACTCAGAAATTTGAGATATAGAGATCCTGCAGGTAGTTTTGTTTCTTTATGCAATGCAACAGTCTGCATAGACGGAAATTACCCTTGAATCTGCTTTCTGAAAATAAAGCAGAGCAGGATCACCTTTTGTATTTTCTGTTTGTGTAAGCAACTAAAGGAGTTGGAGACTACATCCACTTTAAAAAAGGAACATGCTAACCATTAAGACTTGATCTAATCCCTTTATAAGTTATTACGGATATGCTCCTTAGCAGAGTTGAAGGACTTTCTGCTTATGCATATAAGGGGGAAAAAAAAAAAAAAATTTACATTAAAAAATTTTTTAAAAACTGGTCAAACCAAGAGCTGAAAAAGTCAAAGTGAAAATCATTATTCATGATATGCAGCCAAGGCTGTAACACTCATCTTACTTCACTTTGGCATAAAATAAGTCATCTCATAAATAAAACATTTACAGCAAGAATTAATGTTTACAACCTTTCATCGTTCACCAAAAAGAAACTATGTTTAAAAACACTCACACTTGACATTACAAACTGAAAAAATAACCTGATAACGAAAAGGATTTCAAGGTAACTGAGAAACTTTGTTCTTTACCTGAAGGAGTAAAATTTAACAACATGAAAAAGGTTCGAAAACCAAAAGAATTAAAGTTGTCAGCAGACATCTAAAATAGCATCAGTAACCTGCAACATCACATTCTACATTTTTTCTTATTTGAACATACTTGATGTTTCTTAAAGTACAAATTGCTACAGCCAAACTGTAGGTTTAATTTTAAAAACTGTAATGCATTTCACTTCATGACACTATGACAAAGAAAGTGAATAACTGAACTCAATCTGGAACTGTGAAACCTGGCATCGTGTTCCTTTGAGGGGTCTTATTAATCATGGATTATCTTTATTGATTTACTCCATGCGAATAGAAAAGTGAACTTTTTTTAACTACATTCACGTTAGTTAACTTAGCTATAGACTTTGGGGAACAAGACAGAACATAAAAATATGAACAAAGAAGCAGAAAGCATGATTGATCAACTTTTTTCGTTATTGTTTTACTTTTGAACCTTTTGAAAAAGAGCTTTCTGAAGAACTACAGCTAATTACATCTTAATCCACAAGCAATATCTAAATTGAAGAGAGATGTTAGTGAAACTTCTTAGTACTTACAGTTGAAACCAGAAGTTCACATACGCCAAATAATTATTAGTTTTTCTTCTAAATCTGAAGTTGTTTTAAGTGACTCAGATTTATCAAAGTTATTTTGTATTTGCTAAATACCACGAGACAATTTGTTAGAAATGTATTAATATCAAATTCAGAAGTTTACTTGTCCTGAATAAATGTGTCCACACCTTGTCCATTTCCCCAGAGTCTTAAATAGGGTTGTCAAAAAATATCTTTATATAATTCATACTGGAAAAAAAGTGACTTATTCAAAGTTACTCGCTGTCAAAGTCAATATAAACTGACCCATTCACATTTGTCAAAATTGTTGTATTTTCTCCAACAGCAGCACTGCAATAGGCCTAAATGAAACCTAGCCCCTCCCCTGTAATACATTCATTACTTATTTCATAATTTCCCCATCGCCTCCTCTTTTCAGACACTCTGCTACTTCAAAGAACGGACCCTTCATCTGAGCCTCGTCATTTGTTCCTTCTATCTAATCACTAGAGGAGCAACTTGTTGCATGCTGTTTACTGTCAATTTAATCGATAGTGTAGTGGAGCAGTTTGCTTTCTTTTGAAGGATCACAGTGAACGCTTATGCCACTTGATCAGGCAAAGATCTAAGCTATTACAGCATGTGTGTTGCACTCATCCACCTACAGTATATACCTGTCCCTTAGTGGAAAGAAGATCTGGTTAAGAAAAAAAATGAAACAGGAGATCCCAAACTAAGTAACTGAAGCAATCAAGTAAGACAGAACTTTACAGATCCAATGCTGTTGGTCATCTCAAGTACTCAACAACAGCACAGTGCTGGAAAAACAGGTGATGCAATGCAGCAGGAAACATTCTCAAGTGTTGCTTCATATAGTGTGGTTGTGTTTATTTCATCTTTGAAGATGACAGAATGGGTTGAAGATTATTGCCTGTAATTTAATGTCAAATTTCTGAAGAGATTTTCATCGTTTCAAGACTGCAAATTACTGTAATTATGCATCTTAACTATACTCTACGAAATAAAATCTGCATTTCAGTTTAAATTCTTTGAAAGCGTTTGGGGAAGAGCATTAAATAAATAAAAATGTTCAGCTGTGATTAACATGTCTTAGATTGCAGCAACCTATTTAATCTGAACCAAGGTAGCAAGTGGCTTCTTCTTTAATTTATGTGAGGCTTTTGAGCAATGATCAGACATTAAATGTCGACGCCAGGATTCATTTGGCTCAAACTGTCGAAGATTGCTTCAGGAAGAATCACATATCTGTCCTGACCTTAAAACCTCTGAGAATTTTTGGGTTGGTCCTGAAGATTTTAATCACAGAAGCCTGATTTTCAAAAGATTAGTAGAAAATCTTGTCAAAAAAGATTCGTGGAACTCAAGATGCAAATAAATGTGGAGATGAGGGATTTCCTGATCCAATCCCCGACATTGGATTGAGGTCAAGACCAAGGCATTTTTAACTGATACATATCAAAGTTTCTGATTAAAACTGAACTCCTGATTGGTGCATCATCTATAACTTTATGTCAGCCACAATTTGCTGCCAGGTTTTAAAAATCAAGCTCTGGTTTTGTGTCCACAGTTTGAAAAGACTATCTTTTAGATGATGATCATTTTATTAAAAAGTGGTTTTCCTCCATAATGACATCTGCACTGAAAGCCAGACCGCCACTTTTCCAATTCTGTCTGTGCCATATGATTTGTTGTACTTGTTTGCATTCAGGCCCTCTGTGTTGGTTATAGACTTTGTGATGTTTATTTTTGCAGAAACTGTTTTAGGATAGGATTATAAAACTAAAATGTAAACTAAAACTAGATTCAATTTTTGCCGAAACAGAAGATATTTCCACATACAACGTTTTTCAAACTATCTTGTTGGGATGAAGATAAATAGAATGATTTAGCTGAATAGACTGCTAATTGGAGCCCATGTTTTCAACAAACCCAAAAGCAGTAAGACCATAATGAACTTATGATTAAGTTAAGTTACACCGTCATCTCAACATTCATTACCATTTTTGCATATCCCAGGTCTTCCTAATCTTGGGCACAAACAAATGTAGTTTATAAAGGCTACAAGTTACACATGATTAACTAAAACCAAAATGTGTTTCAGGCCAACAGACCAGACAACAAAGCATAAAGAGAAAATTTGCAATTAAGAAGACAATCTGGGTGTAAAGAATGGCACAGGAGGATTTATTTGAGTTATTTCAATATCACCATACCTGCTCAGATCACCTGAGTCTCTGTTACCTAGACTCTGTTACCATTAAAGTTTCCAGAGGAACAAAAGCTATTTTTTTGACATCACATGGTCCGATTTCTTAGGGTAGACCTGAAGCTACAAGATACTTCTTTCACATACAAGAGCGAGCCACCAATAACAAAATCCAAAACTGCTTCATAATAGTGTTTCATCCCATAAATACGTGTTTGAATTTCAAGGTAAACAGAAAAGGTCAACAAGTATAATCACTTTTGCAAGGCACTGTAGCAGTAGAAAGACTCTGTCACACTTCCAGTCTATTTGAGGGTAACTGGTTTAAAACAGCAGCCCTAATCCTTGAATTACAGTGATGGTGATTTAGCAAAAAGGATTTGGCTTTCAGGAAGAGAGTTTGTGGCTTCCACAAATGTAAAATACACACTCAATGTATTTATTTACACAAAGTCTTTACCTGCAGAAGTATGTCAGGGCAGATTCTTTTCTGCTTCCTGAGGCTTGGTGACATTAATGCCGTCTGAAGGTTGCCCTCTATTGGAGTAAAAAATATCTCAAAATATTAAAAAAAATAATAGAAACCAAAAGAAAAACAGTCATCATCCACTCTTTAAATAAAATTTGAATTTAAACATCTCAGAACAGTGAAAGTACCTCAATATGTGGCAACAGCAGAAAGACCTTGAAGTAACCTCGCACACTTCAAAATGCACATTCCCGAGACAATTCCCAACATCTCCCTTCACAGAGTGATGGCTGCAACAAACCCTATGAAAGGTTTTGCCTTCTGTGGTGGGGAAAAACATGTTTTTAAATGTCCCAGAAACTTCTTTCACAGGACTACAAAAGAATGATGAAAATGACGGCGAATTGCCGAGCGCCTGCACAAAAAGAAACCTCCTGCTCCCAGATTTACCAACATCCAACTGAAACGTGGAAATCTGAAAGCTGCAACCTGAAATGTTGATTGGCTCGGGTAGACAACATGCTGGGAATCTTCAAAACAATATTCACAACAGGGAACTTCAGATCTGCTTCAAAGAAACCTTTTAAGTGTGACTCAGACAAAGAAAAGAAACAGATTTTTCTCAACACACAGTTAACAGGATTTCCAGGCTGCAGCAAAACCTCATTACAGCATGATTGGGACCAAGATTTTAATTTGAAAAAGCTTAAGTGAAATAACATAGTGGACACAGTAATCTTTTTTTTTTTTCCATGATTTTCATGTTGGACGAAAATGTTTTCATTCTCTCCCTCATCCATCCCATATCTATTAGTCTTGGGTTGTGGCTTTTTTTTTTCTTCAAATAATTACAGTAGATCATAATTCCCATCCATTTCTAGACAACTATTGGTCTGTGATCCTTTCAAATTTCCAACACCACTAGATAATTTTGGATCAGACCTTCTATAAACACATTACACTTTAGTGTTGTACAGATGACAGAATTTCATGCCCTGAGTCCTAATGACATTTTAAATTATTTAAAGAGGTGACATGCTGTATGGATCATTTTCTTTTGCAAGTTAGACATGCTTATATGCTTTCACTCAGCACAATTGTAGTGCTATTCTGCACAATTCCTCAGCAGCATGAACACCCACAGGCGCAGAAGAGACCAGCAATAAATAAATATATGCATTGTGTATGGCTCTGTCTGGTTATTAACATTATCTACTCAATTAAACGTGATTAAGCAAATGGATTGGAGCTTTTGTACATTGACATAAGCATGTCAAACCTGCATCTTAATGGTTAACAACATAAACATAACCTGGCTAACCCTGTAGTGCATTCAGGAGTCTTTTTTAAAGAGGTTCTACAGTCTGTTCAGCTATTCACACATGGCAGTTGAGCAGCAGCACTTCATATTAACCCTTACAGACATCTAAATATATTTTATTCACCTGGATTGAAGTACTGTTACACGTTAGAACACTATGAAATACATTGTTACAAAAAAGCAGACAGTCAACCAGTGCTACTAAACTCTACTGATGTGTGCAGCAAACACAGACAAAACAAAATGCAGTCCTCATACAAAGCAATTTGGAAGTAAGTTGTTGTGACTTCTGATTTAAAAAGGACTCACATCTCTGTTAACCACAAACCCTCAATACAGCACACACACCATAGGATTCTGTCATTGTTCTCCTTGGTTCAATTCCCTTCAATAAAACACTGAAAGATGTTTAAATGCCTCAGTTTAAAGCTGAGTTAACTAGTTAACTAGTGTTACCGATTTTTATTTTTCATACAGGGTTGTGAAGAAGTGTTTCCCCCCTTCTCAAATAATTTTTTTTTCATAAAAATAGGAAGTGTGCAAACACTTTCATACCACTTTACATTCACCAAAGCAGTTTATTAAAACTAATGAAGCCATTAAATTACAAGAAAATCCTTTCAAAAATCTTGCTGACGCTATTGTAAAAGAGTTCAAGGCTGAATGACTCTCTCCATAAATAGCTTTTGGAAAAAAAAAAAAAAAGCACAGAGTTCAAAAAAAGGGAAGCCCAATAAGCACCTAATGTGTGCTAAATTATGCAGATGTATTATTATTATTGATTTGCTGTTCTTCATTTATGATTTCTATTGTCTACTCATTCAGCACAATAAACCACATTAATGACAATAAATCACATTTCAGACAAAAATATTGCCAAAAAATAAAGATTTGAATATATCTGACCTGGATTGCATCAGTCCAGCATGATTAGTCAAGCATAATTACCGTCCATGTATTTATTCAAGCATATTTAAAAAATCCTTTTATACAAATAACCATTGTTAACGCAGGAGTTTTCAATGAGGGTTAGAATCCTGCCAAAAGGCACATGTTAGCAGAACACTGGTCAGCAACATTCACTAGCGTCCATTAAAAAAATAAAACAGGATCAGCTACAACTTAAGCTGAATCGTTACAGAAAGAGGTTTTTTCTTCTCATCACTGCACATATTTTCTCATACAAGATGAAAAGCATTAAGAAAGTAAGAAAGATTTATGAGACTGGAAGACGCTGCATTTTTTGTAAGGAAGCCGCTTTTCTCTAAATTTTTGCTTCCACAATTTAGTAGACTAATGATATCTTCCGAATCCAGAAACAAAACATCTCTGCTTGACACCAAAGGCTTAGAATAAGCATGCCTAAGTTAAAAAAAAGATGCAGCATTCAGAACTCAGACATTAAATAAATAATAAAAACAAGAAGATATTCCAGAATCGGTTCTCCCCAGCCAGTGGCGACTGCATCAATCAGTCCCATAAACTCGGCATCATTTACTCTGCAGCTTCCTCGGTCTGCCATTCATCTTTCTGTCTATATCCTTCCAGATGTTTGATCAGGCTGACATGGGAAAACCATTCCTCCTCGGCTCTCTTGACAGATCATCTAACAAGTCTCTCTTCCTTTGCTTCTGCTCCTCAGTCACTGGAGATTTGTGAAAGCTTTGTTAACCACCACCTCCTGCTCGTCCGCCCCTCACACACCCTCCAGGGAAGGTAAGGAGGGTGCCGCCGTGTCAAGAAGCTGACATGACTCATGCACTCGTGAGGCAAAAAGAGATAAGTTTGAAATGTTCAAGAGAAGTGGCTGTTTAAACCACATGCTTCATATTTAATCCTTTCAGCAATTTCTGAGCGAGAGAATGCAAAATGTGACAGCTCTGATATCGACAATGCAGAATTTTACAACAAATGCATTTTTAAACACCATATCCACCAATACGTCTGAGAGATAAGACTTTTCATCTTCTGACAGATTTGTGCAGCGAGCAGGGAAGGGGTGGAGGGTATCATGTAAATCAGCGCTGATTAAAGATAGTGTTTGGCCTCCATTTTAGCCTCAGCCAGCCCTAAAATCAGCGGCAGCACCAGCTCGACTGCTCATGCATTATAATTAAATTTAAATCACAAAGATAAGAATCTTTTTCTGGAAGATTAAACCACTCAGCTGATAATACCTCACCCTACAGGGAAGGCTTCTTCTCCTTCCATCTGAAGATGGTTTTCAATTATACCCAATGTACAAGTGAGCGCCACATTTATTGGCACCCCTGGAAAAGGTTTATATTAATATTGCAAAATATAAATTTACAGTACAAGCCACACAAGAATAATGATTTATAGTGACAATCATTTTTAACTGATGTTTGCAAACTCCAAAATCCGACTAAGCCTTTTGTTGCATCTGACTTTCAACATTTTTTCCATTGTTGGTTCCATGAGCTTGTTAATGAATGATTAAAGAATTTTTGGGGCTATTCAGCAATAAAATATAAAAATCACAGTATTTACGTGAACACCAACATGCAGTCTCAGTGATGCAATACATCACTGGAAAAAGGCTGCAAGTAATTTTGAATTTTAGTCACTTTCAGTACTAAATATTGATGAATATATGCACACATTTTATCCAGTAAAAGTAATCTAAAGTGAAATGTGTGGCTATTAAACCAGCAGCTGAAGCTTGAAACTGGGTCATCGAAGGGGAAAATCATCACAAACACACCAGCATATTCACATCAGAACAGTTCAAAAAGAAAAGGACAGAGGTGATATACACTTCTTCCATTCTGTTGTGGGGCCTTAAGAGAGCTGTGCATAAACAACATCTGAAAACCTTAAAATGAAGAATTAATTTATTGCTGTAACCGTGCAGTAAAATCTGAGAAAAGACCTAACAGCAGTTCATGCATGCATGCATTTGAATTCTGCATGTAAAATACAAGAATACACTAAATCTAGTAATAAAACCATTTTGAGGAAAATATATTTCTTTCCATGTTTGCATTTTTTCTGACAGAGGACAGAAGTGTGCCTCTGTGTTTCTAAACCACAGCAGTAATGCTCAGCCATCTCTAGCTGCAGCATTTTCCATCTCTTCCTGTCTAACCAACAGCAGCCTTTAGAAAATCCATCAATAGCTCCCTTTCACACTAGCCCAGATGTCGACTCAGAGAGCCAGAACATCAACAGTCTCCCATCCACACAGGCAGTAAACAGGCTCTCCAGACACAACCCACACCACCACTCACACCACCACTCACACCCCTGTCCTCAGATACTCAGTCCTGATGATATCCGCTCTGAAACGCATTTTATAGACACTTCGCCAGCATTTCAGGTAGACTGCAGTACTTTAAAACTGATTAGAGTGGAGTAACTCAGCTTCATCCTCATCCAAAGCAAAGGGGAAGAAAAAGAACTTGCTATAAGATTCTGCCCTAATTTTTAAATTCATGCACTGCAGAGTGACCTGCTGCAGATGATTCTACTACAAAGATATACTTTCACTCAGCAAAGTCACATTGAATTAACCCTCAGAATACATGCAAAGGTGTCTGGCAAGCATAGACAATGGCATGCTAAATAGGAGGAACAGTGGATAACAGAGGTAGTTTCCCAGCACGTCAAAGAAAGGCACTCAAGTTAGAAATACCTGCAACTACAGAATGGACGGAGAGAGAAGGGACATGCCTGGGAAGGAGGAATTGCCCATTCTCCACCTTGATAAAACAGTTTACTGTCCTTTACCGCACCGCCAGTTTATCTTCTTTTTTCCTTATAATGCCTAATATCCTGTCCATGCACTCCTCTACTGTTGTTCCTTCTTACTCTGTTTCTTCTCTTGGTCCAGGCTTATCCCTTTCCTCTGAGAGCATCCATATCCCAGCTTCTGGCGCAGCTTTGTCAGCATGTGTGAAGCGCTCGGCAGGACGGGGATGCTCCGTCTGTGATGGGGATGAGAGCACGCTGGAGTGCAGAGGCGCTTTTAACCATGTCTTACCATGGCCACTGAATAAACTCATCTTTTATGAATGCACAGCCCTCCCCGTTCCGATTCTCTTAAAGGGCCTGCGTCTCCTCCCGGCTGCCTTTGATCTTGTCATTACACAGATTGGATTTAACTCTTGTTCTCAAAGGTTTTGTTAGGAAAACACACTGCAGCATATATTCGGGGCATCGTTATTTGGACTTGTTGCCTTTTATGCGATTTATTTAATTATAAAGGGGAGTCCACACGCAGAAAAAAAAGATGCAGATGTCTCTCACATACAAATGAGAATCTAATGATGGTAATAAATTACTAATTCCATGGTACCTTTAATGGTGCTGACTGTGCACGTGTGATGAAACATTGCAGACTAAGCTAATCTCCAATAGGGTGTGCGTCTGCCTGCTTCAAAAAGAAACTGTTGAAAGTAATTTCTGTGCTAGCGCCGACTGTAATTTAATCCAGAGTTGAAGGCCATGAATTAATGACACACAGAGGGCTTGTCACTGTGACTGTTCAGGGTCAGAGGAGCTGTATGTCGTCCACACCATGACACCTGGTAATGAGATCTACAGGGGGAGATGTAAGGAATCATTGGGTCACAATTTATTTTAGAAAAGAATTCTGACCCATCTACAAGATTCTTGTTTTTAAAAAAAAAACAATACATGGTTCCTACAAAATAAAATCCAGAGAACTTAAAGAGGTCAAATGGACAGATAGAAAAAAGATTTGTATCTGCTAGAAAGATGGGTGGAGGTAAATCAAATTCCAAAATTTTCCAGACTACATGAAAATCATGATGAAAGAAACATTTTCAAATAAAAAGCCATGAATATTCAATTACTTCCAGTTATTATGCGCTCTAAAGAAAGCAAAGAAAGAAAATTGTTGGGCAACAAAACAGAAAAAACAAACAAGACATGAGCACAATGCTGCACTTTGACAAGCAAGTGAAGTGGACAGAACAATGCTTGGTGACCTGAACTGACTTACTGGTAAATAAAATAAAGCAATAAATTAAAGATGGCACTGACTGGGACTTGAGAGAGTGGCTATTTCTGTTAAGAAATATCCTCTGTAAAGTTAGCCTTTAATCTGCTAACTGTCTCCACATTGCAGACTAAAGGTAATAGAAGAATATATTAGTAAAACATTTAGCTAGCCTTATTTTTTCTGCCCTAAAATCACATTAAAAGTTCAGTCTGAGGCACAATTCTCTTCATCCTGCTATAGGTGGTGAGATAATTAGCACTTCAACTCCCAACTCAGGTAGACATAATTGCACCCTAGAAAGGGAGAAGTAAGGAAAACATAATTGGAAGTTTCAAATGGGGAAAAATAACATGTCTTTAGAAAGTCTGCCTGTTTACCTTTCTAACAACAATTTTTGTTTGTATCCTACAATAAAACTTCAGAATATGTACAGTCAGGTGTGAAGAAAGACAGGAAAAAAATCTCAATGAATGAGACAAAGCAGATAAACAGGAGAAATGCGCAGAAGGAATAAATACAGAGCGGAAACAGAAAAGACGGCTAGATGATGAGATAATTACACATTCATGGACACAGTGTTGACTGCTGTCAGGAGGAGCAGCTGCTCTCTTGCTCCATCTGGCCAGAGGAGGTGAAAAATGAATCAGTATGATGCACTTACTCTAACCTCACACAGCTCACATGCACAACACCAGCAACAGTCTGCAGCAGATGAAGAGACAGATGCAGAGAACTTCAAAAGGACTATGTCCTTGTAAACTGCTGCATGTCACCTGAGAGGACATTGGCAGTGGACAGCAGCTGGGCTAATGAAGATAACCGAAGGCTTCTGTGCAGCAACAACGAGGTGCCAACCAAAATAACGTCCATATCCATTTAGCTTGCTAAGAAAAAAATGGTCTGAATGAAAGATATTTTAAACAAATGAATGAGGTCACCTATTTGCTGCAATGTAGTCACAGATATTGATATAGTAAATAAACTGAACATATAGACTTTGCAGGAAAAAAGTAAAGGCTTTTCTTCTCTCCTTTTCATTGTACCACACTTTCCTCTCCTTGATTTTTTCACAGATTATTTAATGAAATATAGATTAAAAAAAGAACATTTTCTCAAGACTCATACTCCTCTTAATTCTCATATCAAATTTTAAAACTAAGCAACTCTGTTTCCTGATGAGGCAAAATTCCAAACTTATCAGGCAATTATATAACAGAAACGTTGAATAAATTATCTACAATTGTATCTTGTAGCTACTTATATAAAACCGGTTTAATTGCTGATGAGGGGAAACTTTCTGGAAGCAAGAGTCACATCACCAGTGTGAAACTTTTGTTTTTATTCAAATGCCTGCTGCTATAAATAGCAGTGGCATTTATTATGACTTTTAATGTAGCAATATGAAAATTTAGTACAATGATTACTGTGTACAAATTCAACATTATCACAGTTTTGAACAAAGTACTAAACTTACTGCACTCCAGAGTGCAGTCAGTAGCATTAATTAGTTTTCCTTCACCTTAAAAGTCACCATTATTGTTACTGTTATTTTTTATTTCTTATAACTACAGTATCATTAATAACATTATTAACTACAACTACAAAGTCTCATCTCATACAGAAGCTCTTCTACAAAGTCTGTTTTATGTATTTTGGTTTAAGAAAGTGACTCTGTGTCTTAGTGAAATTATTTCCATAAATAAAACAAACTTTGAACTTATAAAAACATGCCAGTCCAAAACAATATGTTCCAGGCTAATTACAGTACAGCAGGCACATTACATACAATGCATTTGACTTTTATTAAATAGCGTTTCCACCCTGAAGCTACATTGCACCCAGTGTTTAGACTGTTGTGTCTTTATTAGAAGGGAGGAAAATGTGTGTTTGGTTCCCTTAAACTTAATATAGATGTAAGTTTAAATATTTATATTAATACGTCTGCAGGAAGTGTCACTCTGCAGAAATGTTGCTGTTCATAACTACACAACATACAGGTACAAAGCTAAAATTCTGGCAAATTGGAGCCAAGTTAAACACCTAAATCAGATCATGGTGAAGGTCCCTGTAGCTGCAAGACAGCTAGCGCTGACTAATGACTATTTGTATCATTTTGTTCCTCATGAAGACAAAAATTAACTATATTAATAATGAAAACGTCTTTCTTGTGGCTTTGTGAGGTCCAAAATAACATAGGGCTTTGTGGTCTTTGATGGTTAAATACACCCACATAACTTTAACTGCCTACTGCTGGTGGTGAGGCATCTGGGATGCTCCATTTGAGGGCCAAATAAAAACAGAGAAAGATGTAACAAAATATTTTTATATGGTAATAAAATGCAATTTCAATGAGCCCTGTTTTTCAAAACTGTGATAATAACCATCAGAAACTTTATCATAGTAACCATTACAATCTGTACAGTTGACTTTGCCTTTAACTGAGTCTGCAGGCTTTTATGTTCCAATTAATTTTCCAAACAACATTAACAGCCGTAAATGTTTGACAACAAAGAACTGCCACAAACGATCATGGAAATGAATCTGTGCACCTGGTCGAACGTTTGTCTGACAGGGATCTGCACTTACTGAGTCAGCCAGGGCAAAAGACAAGTGAGCACTGGAATAATCCTCTTTTAAATCATTATTTCTAATGTGAGAGCTCAAATCCTCCTGTTAAAACAACAGATAACTCGACCTTGGAAAAAAATAATATGCTCCAGTAGCAACAGCTCATATGAAGGGAATTTAATTGGAATATTCTGCATGGATAACTGGATTAGCAAGTCAAAAATCCTCATTCAAAATCAGTAATTTCATCTATAATTAAAAGACAGACCAATATTTAATATTCAGGGTGCTTAATACAAACTGTAACAGATATGAAAATGCAAATGTCTGTTACAGCAAGCATGTAAATGCAGCAAAAATTTTTGTCAGAAAATCTCAAGCAGGAGAACAATTCAGATCCTTCCACAGACCTTTAGTAGGGCCAATGTCAGGAGACTAAGTTGGGCAATACATGACCTTAAGCAGGGGTCTCAAACTCCAGTCCTCGAGGGCCGCAGACCTACTGTTTTTAGATGTGCCACAGGTACAAAACACTGGAATGAAATGGCTTAATTACCTCCTCCTTGTGTAGATCAGTTCTCCCAGCCTTGCTAATGACCTAATTATTTTATTCAGGTGTGGTGCAGCAGAGGCACATCTAAAAGTTGCAGGACTGCGGCCCTCGAGGACTGGAGTTTGAGACCCCTGCCTTAAAGTGTTCTTTGGGTCACATTCAGCATTTCTTCCTCCAGACAAGGAGAACTGAGTTGATGGCACATAGGATTGTAGTTTCACCTGATTACTTCACAGTCTCGCAAACATTTAATAATTTCGATTTTCAAGTAATTTTTACAGCAGGATTTCAACTCATCAACAAAGTCATAGTATAAGGGCTGATTTCCTGGTTGTTTTGGATCTTCCCCACACACCAAATTCAAATCATTGTTCATTACCAGTCCTCTGCAGATCATAATGAAATGTTGGGAAGGTAATTCAAAGATTTGAATACGAATGTTAGAGGAGAGACATCTCAAGTATGAAGAACACCATCTCTTACTAGATAGAGTTGGACACCCGTCACATAGTGCTAACGATGGAGACGGTGGGCTCAGCTAAAAAGTCCTACTGTCATTGAGCCTAGTCATCACTGATCCCTCCCATCATCATCCTCATGATCCATTGAGCTCCAGACAAAAATGTGACTGATGATTATTTCTTAATTCTTCCATTTAGCAATTACACTAAGATTGCTCTAAAAGAACTGTCTGCCGTTTTAGTTCAAACAAAGAATATACCTTAACATGCATACATAGAGTGAAAATCATCTTAGCACTTCCTTATTTCCAGTCTTTGGGGTACAGCCAATCAGCACCAAAGAAAATGAATAACACTGCTATATTGGCTTGCAGATGACAACCAACCAGCGAGTCAGGTAGAACTGAAATAATTCAGCTTCCCAAGATGCATTTTCTTTCAAATATTTTAGATACAAGTTAGAAAAAATAAATAAAATAAGAATGGACACATTTCCCACCAACAATTTGGAGCTACGTTCCACAAAAAAATCCACAAATACTCAATCGCAAACAGGTGGTGGTCCAACATACTGTATGCACATAATGATTTGAAGGCAGGAGTGTCTGTAATTAAGTGACTGACTGATCTGTGTATTTTTAACTGCCTAAAAACAAGCAACTTATAGATAGACACATTACAGCTCCATTACCGCTGTGAGCACAAACCGACAAATAGTCTGAAGGCGCCTCCAGCAGCAGGCAACTCCATCACATAAGAAATGGCCAAAACTGCAAAGACACAAAAAAAAAGAGTCATTCCAACAAATACAGAACATATACAAAAAGAAACATATAAAGATTTCCACTTCTTATCTCCATCAATGACAAAATGTTCTAGCATGTGTTATGGTACCATTTTGCTATTCAGAAATGCAACACCATTCGTTTAACTTAAATTGCTGAACTGTTAAATAAATGTTTGAACATCTTTATACAAAGGTGCAGTTTTTGCTGACCAGGTAAAAATGAGCCCAGCAGCAGCTACAAAGAAAAGCAGCTGAGCCCCAAAGAAGCATGTTCAACTTAGAGCTTGTTGTTGACAGCGAGCAGCATGGATCCTGCGCATATGTGCAGTTTATGACTTTCAATCCATTGCTGAGGTCAGAGGAGCTCTCAGCTGTTTCCCAGCAAATAACCGGCACTCTTCCCTTTGCACGGCTGGTTTAAAGTTAATGTGTCTATATTTTTTTTTATAAAAGGGACACTTCTGAAGCGCCACTTCACCTTAACTGAATGTCTTTTCACGCTCTAAGAAAACCACAGAGCCTGAAGGAGGAATAAAGAGACAACTGACCTCAAAGGAAGAAAATGTATTCAAAAGCAGGAGACGGAAGTGTTGAGGTACGACTGCTCAGATATTTTAAGCATAGCATGAAAAATGGTAGTTTCACACCTTTCTTCATAATCAGATTAAAAGGTTAACAGGAAAAATTACTTTTTTCCCCCAAAATATCTTGCATTAGTCAGTTTGTGGGACATTGTTCCAAATCATTACACCTGGTTGTTCTCAGGGAGCTACTGGACCCAGGTTTATCTAGTTTCCAATTATTGTGAAACACCTGTATGAATCATCAGCTGTGGAAACACAAGTTAAAATACAATGGTAAAATCTTGGTTCCTCCACATAATTCTAATATCCTACAGAATATTGTCTCTTAAGAAGAATGTAAAGTTTGAGTCGAGAACCACAACATCTTTCACCTGCATACCCAAGAGAAATAGTTAAACTAAGAGAATGTTTAATAATCTAAGGGATCCACACTTTTTTCAGTACATTTACAGAAACCAGAGATGACTGAACAAAATGAGCAGTCATTTGTTTACCCCCAAAAAAGATTTGGAAAATTAACCCAATTTGGGTTTTTTGTTTTTCGGATTCTGTATATTACAAACACAAAATACCTGCATGGTAGAAATGAAAAAAAATCCCCCTTTCTTATATTTCAAGATGAACACCTAAATTCATCTTGAAATATAATATAGATATATATATATATACACCGCGTATATGTGTGTGTGTGTGTGGGGGTGGGTGGGGGTGTGTGTGTGTGTGCTTCTTCAGCGCATTTTGTGGTGTAGTACAGGTGGTTTGATTGATAAGTGGAAGACCTCTAGAGAAGCTCCAAAGGTTGGCACCAAGGAAGGAAGCATCCTCATCCAGTCACTGAATAACTCAACTGCTGCTTTTACTGTGAAGGTACAGGCTCTACTCTGAACTGCCATAGACAGATTGGACTACTTGTATAATTACTGATAAGGTTCCAATCCGAGAATTCACCTCTGGTTGGAGCCGATCTCCTGTTTTCGGCTAAGAGCTGTTCAATGCTCAACTCAAACTCCTTCACATAAGTATTTTAAACACAAATAAAGGATTAAGAAAAACAAAATGCTGTTTCAGTTTCTTAAACAGTCATAAAGGTGGAAATTTATGCTATATATATACATATATACTGTTACACCATTGAGTTTCTATGAATAATGTCATCTTCTATTATGTTCTATCTTGTATAACTAAAAGCAGTCCCATTGTGGCACCCGAGTGGTGTACCAAATAAATAACTGCAAGGATTGTGAACAGAGTTTCAAAACAGACCAATCAAATTTACAATAATTTATTTAAAAGGTGAATAATTAAAAAGGAGGCACAGGCAGTCCTTGAAGGCAAAGTCAATAAACAAGTCCGTAACAGACTCTTAGCTGGCCCAAGGGGGGGCGCGGTCCTCTACTGCTCCCGGTCTCTGGCGAACCTCGGCAGCGATCCAGCCACTCCTGCTCCTACAGCCCGGCCGCCCGCTCCTTGACGGCGACCAGTCAGGCGACTCGCTGCCCTCAACAGCGATCAGACGGGTGGTACTCCTTGGTGACCAGTCCGCCCGTCTCTAGTCCTCCGGTCCGCCTGCGCCGTCCTCCAACACCAACAACCAGTCCGGGTCCGTCTGCTTCTCCTCTAGCTGTCTCACCGTCGATGGCTTATCATCCTTCCTGGTCTGCACGCTGCTTAATTAGATGCAGAACACCTGTGCCGCTGCAGTGGGGCGTCTCCCGGTGTACATGGCACGTGACCTCAAAACAACCAATCAAAAACATGCAACACAACACCCCCAAAAATATAACTCAACTAAATCTAAGAAAAGTAAATAAGTTCAAAATATAACAAGCAATCCAAAACAGCAATATAAGAAACATAAATTTAAACCAAAAAGGAAAACCAAGGCCACATTACCACACCATGTCATTAAGAGACTAGAGAAAAACAACTGTGTCATCAAATTATTTCGTAAGAAATCCTGTGGGAATGCAAAGGACATCCTTAGGGACTAGAAGGTTCTTCTTAGTAAAAACAAAAGTAATTCTGTACCGACAACTACTCCACAACTCTACTCTAGCTGATGCCCTGCATGTTCAAGGTGCCGAATTAGCTCCTGAGTATCTGGAACTCTTAATGACTTATTTATTCAATTCAAATGAGTTGAACCAGAGAAAAATCTGAACGACATCAGACACCATTGGAGTAGACTTTATTTTGGAGCAGAAGTAGATCAGCCAAAAGGTAAAGCTCTTGATTTAGTGTCAAATATGTTGTCATGATGAATAAGGAGCAAGATTCCAAAAACAAATATCTGAAATTAACTTTCCCATCCAGGTGACTAGCTTTTCAGATAAGATGAGTGTTTCAACATCAAAATGAGTGAGCTGAGGTGGACTGCACATCTGATAAGGATGCTTCTTGACCATCTGGCTCTGAAAGGAAACTTTTGGGTAAGCTCAACTATTTATCACATTGGTAGAGGTGGAATAAAGGACATTTCAGTTCATTTATGTCCTGGACTAGTTACCTCTGCAACTTGGATATGTGAAGGCATCTGAACAAAATAGACAGAATGACAGACCTTGAATGTATATAATTCAAATGCTAAAGTCAAAATTGATTTTTGTATCAACCTCCCCATATTTTCACATCTGCATATTTTTAATAATGTGTTTGACTAAACGTTTTAACCTTGACCTGACGTTATGTCATTTAGAAACACTCCAAACCCCATTCTTTAAAGTCTATTATGAGGATTTCTTACATTAATTCTGTCAGTATTTGACTCTTGAAATATAATCAAAACTGGACTTCACCTTCTGAGAAGACACTCAAGGATTATAAAATTATGCTTTTATCTCCTTTTGTTGAATTTATATCCGTTTCAGCGGATGAAAGTCATATTCAAAGAGCTCTTTTGCACAAATTAAATCAGTCATTATGCAACACTAATTGTGTAGCAGCACACTGACAAAGCTCCCTTTGAAGCCTTTCTGACCTGTCTCCCCTCTGTCTCGTTTACCCTCTAATTTACCTGCCCATCGAGGCCAGTGGAGGAAAATTTGTTGCCATAGCGACGAATTCACAGAGGGCCAGAAGGAAGGGTCGCTCAGAGCACGCTGATATTTAACCACGCGCGCATGGACAGATATAGCAGGTCAGAGAAGAAGAAAAAAAATCAGCATCCAACAGAGGATGTTTGATCTGAGCACAAGAACCCAGAGGGCAGCCTTTCATGGCGCTCCAGCAACAGCTTCACAGTCTGGTTTCCTTTTTAAAGGCAGCCCAGTTTGGAGCAATAAAAGCTTTCATTACATTCTCATTTATACCACAACGATTGATTTATAGCTCAAATTGCCAGTGGATATTACAGCGTGGTCTTAATCAAGTGTAAAGGGAACCCTAAAATTTTAATTACATGAGGAATATTTTTCTGACAGGCGTCCCACACCACCGATGTGTTTTGTTCAATAAAGACACAGAAGCAAACTGCATAGAAAATGCCAATAAAAGCTTCTTAAATAGGCATAGTTTCTGAATTCTGACTCAAAAGTGATTTTTTTTTATTTTTTTGCCAAAATCCGTTTTTTTTTTTTTTTTTAAATGCCTTGGGCCATTATTTTAGGAAGGTAACGGTTTGTAACAAAGAAGTGGGCTTTTACATTAGCCAACAACAAAAAAAAAGGAGAATAAAAATCTGACTTGGGTAGCTACAGCAAAACTAAAACATACTGAAAAATTTAATCAATCACATGAAAGCATTTTTTTATTTTACTGGCACATACATAGTTCTTCTGAAAAATTACAGTTTATCACAAATATTATCTTAATATTACTTAATGTTACTTATTTATAACACACACTTTAACACATTTCTGTAGAAATGCCAATACTGTATAAAGATGGTTTTTCAGAATATCTTTGCAGAAAATTAATATATATTGTTAAGAGCTACAGACATGTATTTATGTATTTTTTAAAGTCTTTCCTGAGTGTCTTTACCTGAGGTAATTTAATGGTCTTTCTGTGGAGTTAGCGTTGAGAAATCCTCAACCTTAACATTAAGCTTTTCTGGATTTATTATGTGTGAAAATTGAAAACATTGCAGATCCCATAACAGCATAAATCAGTGCAGGTCTCAATTTTTTTATTGAATTTATTTTGATCCTGTTAAAGCCCTAACGTGCAATTAAAAAAACCCATCTCTGGAGCTTATATGCTACATGACTGCAACATTAGTTTCTTCCTTTTTGATTTCCACAACCAAGGAAGCCCACTCATACTCAGAGCGCCCTCTACCGTCCACAGTTCTCTGATGGAGATGCATTCAGGGGTGTCTGAAGCTCCTACTCATGTAAAGCTGCTCAGCTCTTTATCACAGCAACAGTGTGGCACTGAATGAAAGTAAAGTTCACACTCCATCTTCTCCAAACACTCCCCTCATAGCGCTGAAAGCCTGTCCAACATGGCTAATTAAGATGTCTCTATAGGGACGGCTGCTCATTAATTAAAATAAAAACCAGCCAGTGTCTGTGCAGACCCATGTTGTGGGAAAAATAATAAAAAAAAAAAAACAAAGTGGGGAGGAGCGGATGAAATGCTTCATCTCTGGTTCATACTCATGCCCACAGCTCCGACAGCTTCATCTCACTGGGATGATCTGTTTCCTTGATGGATATTGTTGTGAAATGAAGCGGTCCAGAGAGCAGAGGGAGTTCACAGCGGCACACAGATGCAGGGGCGTGTGAGGCACACAGGCAGGGCGCCCTTGTTGATTTGGTAAAACTCCACCAGCTGCAGGAGGTCGATGAACCGAGTCTTGCCATCGTCTAAAGTGAGGTACTTTTTTCCATCCTCCAAAACCTGCAGAGACGTGGCTAAATTAAGTCAGTGGCATTTTTGGGAGATTAAAAGAAGACATCAGAAAGAGCACGGGGAACTCACCGGGATCACGATAAAGTGTTTGACCTTCAGCTCATGACACAACGACAGCACAAAGCAGTTCTCATGCTGTTGGCTTCTACGCATCAGGAACATCCTGAAGATCAATACATGTTAAAAATACCTCCAATGAGATAAAATGTCCAAATATAAAATGCTCAGGTTTTTGACTTATAGCATACATTATATAAACATCAGTTACATGGTGTTTACAAAATTCAATTTTGGAGAAGGTTTTTCCGGAGACACGCAAGTTATGAATATCCTTGGGACTTTCTGGAATAGCCCAACACAATGCATGGTGCACAACTGCATTGTCAAAAATGTGTACGAGGCACAATTTTGAATGTGAATTTGCATTAGGACCTTTTAGCTGCTTCTCTGATTAATACTCTCCTTGACCCAGCCTGTCAGTTTATGTGGCTGGCCACATAAACTGACAGGTTTGTAGGTTTGCAGCTGCAACACACCAGTGTTATGTCAGAGGTCTAAAACATAGGACATTATTTTATACCCAATCTTGGTTCTTCAAAATTTTATTCCTGACATCTCTGGCGGTCTTCATAAAGTTCTGGCTAAAGAAGAAGGACAGACTGCATTAGACTATTAATAAATTATTAGCTGCAGAAGGTTGTTGGAGATCTTCTATAAGTCTGCTATTTGCTGTGATCTTTTTGGGTTAGAAGCAGCTGAGCCAGGTAAACAATGCTGGCCCTGTCCTGCAGACTGATGTGGATCTTCTAGAGCTGGTTGTGCAAAGACAGATGCTTCATCAAATCTAAAATTACAGATAAATCTAAACATTATTTTCACAACTTCATTATTTGACCATTACATAAAAGCCCAACAAAGGAGATCCTTCGTACCCACAGCTATGATATCCTATAATGATTCTGATTAAGTATAAGAGAATTAAACTGAATTGTGAACTTAGGTCCACTAATAAATGTATCAGGCTTTGCAGAACAGTTGTATTTATACAAAAATTTAAGTAAATGTAATTTTACAGATATTTGACTTTGGTTTTACTTAAGGTTATTAGTTAAAGGGTGGACTGAATACAGATGCACACCACACTTTCAATTTTTATTTGTAAAAGGTTTTGAAAACTCTATCTTTTTTTTTTAATTTATTCAGCAGCCAGACTTGAATTCAACAAACAACTAAATGTCCAAAGAAAAACTTATAGGCAGCCGAATCTTTAATGATAAAAAAAAAACATTTCAGTTGTAAAAACAAGATTTTAAGCATAATTTCTAATTGAAAACCAGAAAAAAATGTAATTCACTCTGGTGGTCCTCACCCATCTACCAGCCCCTGCTTCTCTATCAGCTTCTCTGCTTCATTTCTGGTCAAACCACCATAAAACCATGGGTGGGTCTCATGAAAGGCTATGAGCAAAGAAAAAGACATTGGTATATTATTCAGTTACTTATGAAGTTACGTGTGGATCTCATGTGGACTTACAGAAATCCTGAGGCTCAGAGTTTGTGTTGGGCTGGCAGAACCTTAAGGTTTCTCTCTTCTGTCAGAAAACAAGCATCAGACAAAGGTCAGTAAATGCCACATCATTTCTCCTCTCTACATAGGTAATGTAAGTTGATGCATTGTGGCTTCTTTACAAAACACAAAACTATCTGTAAAGAACATTTCAAATAAAGAGACTGAAAAATTCTTGAGCTTTATGGATTAGGACAAAATAAGAAGCAACTGCTCTTTATCAGCATCAAAATCCATGAAATCTAACCACAGATTAACAAAAACAAAAAGAAGATGCATGTTGCACAAAAATTTCTATCAGAACCTCTATGAAAGCAAAGGTTTTTGTCAATTTGATCGTCTAACGATGTGTTTTACGTAAGATGTAAGAAGTAGAGACTGACTGCACTGGAAACAGTGTGGCACTTAGAAATGTCTTCAGACATGACAATGCTGCAACCGTAAGATTTAAAATGCTGTTGGTTTATTTATCAGTGTATCAACTCTGTTGTCTTTCAGCTTCACAAAGGCAGAGTTACAAGAAAACGTATAAGACCACTTGTTCTCCCTCACCCTCCAGGCCTGTGCTTCCTCCTGCTCTGCATTCTGAGCCTCCGTCGGGTTTTCAATGATACGTCCTCCAGCTTTACCTGTGAAGTCCATCGCCACCAAGCTATTCTCTGACTCTGACTGCAAACAGCACAGGTACAGTTCCAGTACACCCATGCAGAAATGACAGGGTCAATCACAATGCCGCATCTTGCGAGACAAACTGACTTTGCTCTCCGTGAGCTTTGGGCTTACTGGGGTTCGTGGAGCCAGTTTGGACTCTGACACCGCATTATAGTTTAGCTTAATTTGCCTCCCACACTGAAAACACAAAAACACAGATAATGTAATTATTTTGTATTCCTGTCTGTAATTTGCTAAAATAATATTAAAAAAGCAAGTTTCATTTTAAAATGTACCTTGAACAATCTGAAAGCACAAATCCACATTTTTCGCATCTCTTCAGTTTCAGCACACATGATCTTTAAATCCTTTACTTGGCCTTGACTCTTGGTGGGCTGAGCAAACACAGAAACAAAACATACATCAGGCATCTGAGGTTTACATATATTCATCATGGGTATGAATAGCATGTTATTTTTATGTTTTTCTTGATTAAGCTGCACCCTTGCATGGAAGGAACAGTCTACATTAGGCCAACTACTTTTCAGTTTCCACCTTAATTCACTATTCACACATTATGTAATTTGTTAGATATATGGTGATGATGCAGTCGTTTCTCTACAGTTACAAAGTTCAAAGGTTAAATACAAAGATTTTAACCAGAGGAGGGATTGCACAACAAACAGCACTTATTTATAATAGTCAAGTCATTACTCTAAAAGATCACAATTTAATTCTTTGTTTAAATTACAAAAATAAACAAAGTACAATTTAAGTCTGTGAACATTTTCTACCTTGATGCAGAAGTTGAATTCAGTAGGAGCTCCATATCGTTTGCAGCCGTCAACCACTTTGTACACGTTTGAAACATTTAGATTAGCAAATTCTTTTAGATGCTGATCACCCTAAAGCCCAAACACAGATAGTAGAACAAAAGTTAAAGTTAAACACTCTGTAACAATTTACAATCTTAGCAACAAATCAAGTTCTGGAGAAAACATAAGAAGTTTCCCTAACCGTTTGCTTGGTGGATATGTAAAGACCAGACCGTCGGAGGGTGAAGAACATCTTCTTCCAAGACGTCTTAAAGTATCCCTTTAAGTAGAAAAATCCCTTGATCTGAGGAGATTTCACATTCGAGGTCAGCTCCTGTTGAGGTAACAGAATTTAAGTTCTGTCTCAAATAAAGTGGTGCCATTAGACATTATACCAAAAATGTTCTGCTTGTGATTCTGCACATTTACTTGGACACGTTAACAAACATGAGAGATATCTTTCTCAGGTCTTTGTTTTATTTCACCACGTTACTATCAGCAATTTAACATCGATTTACTGATTATGCTCCTGACAGTGACTTCCCTTGCTCTTGTTAGTTACAGTTTCCAACTGTAGCTTTAACACACTAAATATACTGTACATTAGCATTTAGGTGCACATTTAAATTTATTAGCATTTACCTAGTTTTTTTTTATTTTGGAAGAAAACAATGCAGGTGAAAGAGTAAGAACAAGGCAGTAAAGAGTGCAGCCATGTTGTGTTGGTAGCACTAAGATTGGGCATCAAAGCTTTAACACACTTTCAGCTGGTTAGACTGCAGTTTTTGCTATTCAGTAGGCTTTTATGATATTTCTTCAAAACTTTTTGCTAGCTTAGTATTTTTTTCTTAAAGTGTTTCAGCGGATTTTCTTGAAACATTCAACCACTTTTACAGAATAAATGATAGATTTGCTTGTTAAACTATTCTGCTAGAAAACATTTTGCTGTCTCATATCTTACACTTTTTATATTACACAATATATTTTAAAAAAAGTCTAGCACACAAAATTGTCCTTGGTTTACCCGAATGAACACTGTTGATGTCGTCTTCTTCATGGCATCCTCGCTGTCTGATATCATTCCATTTGCAAAGAAGCGCTGCAAGATGAATCACAAGAACTTCAAGTAAATTTATCTTACAGATTCACTGTGTTAAAAAAAACAAAAACATGATTATTAGGACTGGGGATTTTCAACCTTGTTTGCTGAAAAACATCGATATTTATTATTTAAGAATTATTGCAAGTGGTTCAGATAAATCCTTAATAGATGTATTTATTCAGTGAAAACAAACAGAGCAGCTGCGTATCAGATAGAATCTTGTTTGTGCAAAATGCTCTTGGTAGTCAACCAAGCAATTCTCACAACCTCAGGCGACTGTCGACAGTTCCTCCGGGATTTCACAATTGTTTTGTAATTGTTTATGCAATTAAAAGTACTAATTTTCTGATGCTACTTTAGAATTATTTGCAAAAATGTTGAAATTTTTTGCCTCATTGAGTCCCTTCCAAAATCTATGTATAGAGGAAAAACAATATGGGAAAAATCAAAAAGCAGACAGAATGGACAATCAATTTTTTTTTTCTTTAAAGAACTTAAATACCTTGATTTTGGTTACTGTCCTTATCAATCTTGAACTATAACTTGACATCAACTAAGGCTGAGGTAGCAGTGTATTAGAAGTAAGAAATACTGCCACCCACAGGTGAGAATTGGTCAATTAAATCCAATGTTTTTGACCATGTCTTGTGGACAATTTGCAATAAACTTACAATTATACATATGTCAATTTCCAGCTCTGCTGAATTCCAAAAAACTGGAGGGACAATGTGTGCAGAAATTCCTGAATTATTTTCCCGAAGGCACAAAATATATCAGAGAATGTCAAAATAACTCATATATGTCTAATTTCTCAAGAAAGTATCTGCTGTGCACAATAAATCTTTTTTTTTTACCCCTGTCACCTTAAAGACTCCATGCCTTTTAACAACCACTGTGAAAATATGTAAAAATTTTGTATTTTTCTAAAATTTTCTTCATGATATTTTGGTATAGTAATAAAATAATGAGTACTTTTGAACTTTGCACATGTTTCAAATCACACCACATTTGTATCATCTGGAGGTACAGAGACCCTCAGGTCTTCCAGTTCTGGTCTGCTCTGCATCCCCAGAACCAGAACCAAACGAGGAGAAGCAGCATTCAGCTTCTATGCACCACAAATCTGGAACAAACTTCCAGAAAACTGTAAAACAGCTGAAATACCGACTCCCATTAAATCTCGACTAAAAACCCACCTGTTTAGAGTTGCATTTAAAACATGATCAATTACGAATTTAATGATGGCACTTGACTTAATGTAATGTTTTGATTGTTGTTTCTATGTCGCATGCTTTTGTATTTGTTATGATGTAAAGTACTTAGAAATGCATTGCTGCTGAAATGTGCTATACAAATAAAATTTGATTTGATTTTGATTTGACAAAGGCAGTGTGGGCTCACCATAAAGACCTATGGGAAGCCCATTCAATAAAAGTCAACAGTTTTAAATGGTGCAAGTGCACAGATGCCAGTCTACGACCAACATGAGGAACTGTCTGAGGCCTTCACTCAGTCTATTAACACAGAACTTAACCTGCCACTCATGAATGAAGGCTTTACATACCCACTGTATATGGAAGAACTCATACTTGTCATAGTTTTTGGAGAACATGAATCTCGCCTCAACCTTGTCAGACCAGGTGGCCTGAACCTCCAGTACAATCTCGTGGTCCTCCAGACATCTCTCTGAAGACATCAGGATGAAGATGTAAACCAAACCAGTCTTGTTATTCAGTGTCAATTGTGTAGTGAACCATCTTAGGTTTACCTAGGCCCAGAGTAGGATAGATCTCGAGAAGCGCCCAGTTGTCCTCATTGCTGCAGTGAGCTGACTGGACCAACAGCTGGCACACTTCTCTGGCTGTTGCTTGGCGACCAATCAATATAGTCTTATAGGCGCTCTCGTCTCCATAGACTTTAATCACCTGAGGGGAAATCCACAACAATCCCTCCAATTAAAAGGAGATACTGCGGTCCACTTTAAACAAACCAGAGATTGTTTGGTATAGTTATGTAAATAGTTATGCATTCATTCATTTAAGGATTTCTGCTTTCTAGTCAGGATAGAAATAAGTTTTTCCCCTCAAATGGAGAGAAAATTAGCTAAAAAATATAACTCAATTTTCCCTAAGAGTAGTTATAGTCTTTAAGTGCTAAAGAAATAAATAACTGTAGCAGAGATTTAAAAAAAAGAGAAGACAGACACTACATGGTTAATAACAGCTGTGAAAATGCTCAAATATATAAGCACCTGAAAGCCTAAAACTCCAGTGGTCCAGTTTCCAAGTGATTATCTTGTCTATAACTCCTTTGCTTTTCTTCTTGATTACACACTGATTAATACCACGTCAAACAATTCCCAAAACCTCAGATTAAAACCCAAATTGTGACGCTAAGTTCACACAACGGTCAAAATCTTTGTGTCCAATAAGCTTCAATGCTCAAAGAGAAGTTTTAGTTGGTTTCTAATTTCAGAGTGACCTGGCCTTAAACTTTATGGCAGAAAACATCTCCTTCTTCCCGAGGTTAAAATGCTAAACCTTCTCTGCATCTGTTTGGACTGAGAAGCAGCTGTTCACATAGACAATAGACAAGAGATCAACTGTGCGCAGGTTATTAAACCGGCTGGATTATTCTTTGAGCAGGCGAGACACTGACTGCATCCAGCAACAGGTTTCCAAGCAAAATGAAGACAACCTGCCTGACCAGAAACATGTCAATAAATGAGAACAGGCTGGCTGAGTGAGCGCTGGAGTCAGTCAGGCAGAAATAATTACTGCACATCAACTCGAGAGGATTATGGGAGAACAACAAGGCTTTCTATGGAAATATTTTACTGCACTCTGACTCACATCACTTCCTCAAAACAAATTCTGGCTCTAACAAAGGGACATCAGGCCACAGATTTAAGAATTACTGCACACAATGTGGTTGTGAATGCAATAACAACACACATAAACACTGATAAACGTTAAAAACCTCAAACGATGTCTGTCCAATCCTTAGGACAGTTTGATCCTATTCTAAGGATCAAACTTCAACCCCAGCCCAGAAACTGCTGCAGGGCAATGACAAGAAGTGCAGTGGGAGAAATATCTGTGTGTGCCGTGGTATTAAAGGTCCTGAAAGCTCTGTTGTCAGACTTCTGAACAAAATCTCATATCGACAGAGGAGGTTCAAAGGGTTGATGTGATTCAAGATGGCTTCCTCTATCCTTTTTGGTCATCTCTGCCTATTGAGTTATCTTCAAACGGCCTTTCTGTCTGAGCAGTTCAACAAAAGGAAGGCTGGAGATGATTAGAAACTGCTAAATAATATGTTTCAACTTACTTTACAAGAATAAAAGCCACATTTGGGGAGTAAAACATCTCAGGAAAATCATCAAATAAGTGCATAGATTCTTTATACACACAGTGATATGTTTGCAAATTTGCATATTACATAGGACTGTAAAAAAAAAGCAGGAAACCTGTTGAGATAACTGACAAACTAAGTTAACATGACAGCTATACTCAAACTAATCCAGTGTTGATTCATATGTAGTATAAGCATGTCTTTGCTATAATGGCCTCAGTAACAGCACCCTTTCCAGTCTGTATTCT
Source organism: Xiphophorus hellerii (assembly GCF_003331165.1). Classification (NCBI taxonomy): domain Eukaryota; kingdom Metazoa; phylum Chordata; class Actinopteri; order Cyprinodontiformes; family Poeciliidae; genus Xiphophorus; species Xiphophorus hellerii. Next base: position 11,901,618 of record NC_045681.1, read on the forward strand.
TTTTTTAATAAATTATTCCAACAAGGCCCAATACTATAAAGAAGGTTGAATTAAATGAAATAATTTGAATTAATATGAGTTATAATAACATTTATTTGTTGTTATAACTCAAATTACTGGGATTACTGATCCCAGTAAAAATACCTTACTGGGATCAGTAAGGTAATTTTTAATTGAATTGAATAACAAGATCCTAAAATGACACAATCTGTGCATCACTCTGTTTATTTAAAACAACAAACAGATTGTGTCATTTTAGATTTTCTGTTTAGAACAGAAAGTTGTTGCATGTGAAGAGGACACATTTACTCGAGGCACTCACTGGCCTGAGCCGTAATAATGGGATTGATAGGATTTAGAAAGCGGATTAGGAAATGTTTCATTGTGACACTATTTCTAATTAATGCAAGGAGCATTTGTTTTTACATGAGTAGATATAAGGATTTATGTTGTTTTATGTCTAAGAGAGTGTTGGTGTTTTAAGCCATTTGAGACGTTTTGTGTTGCTTTTATGCATATGATGTCATTGGAGAGTTGGTGCCCCCTACTGGCTGAGAGTAGAAAGAGGACCCAGACATTTTGTGGGTTGGGACTACGTTTTATCCCCCTCCAGAATTTTATGTATTTCCATTGGTTGTTGGGGAGAGGCAAAATTAGGGGTCATCAGAGTGTAATTTCATATGTTTTGTGACCTAAAAATACTCACAAATTTGTCACTTGATTCTGATGGAAGTGAACCGCTGGGCAATGAAAGATTGCACAGCTCGGGAAAGGGGTTTGGAATGGGGGACTCAGAGGAAGACAAAACTTCACCTCCTTTCTTCCTAAAAGAAATAGAATGACAACATTAATAAAAGGAAACATCTGTTAGTAAATTACACATGTGGAAAAAAATTGTTAATGACTGAAAAACAAAGGTCACTGAAAAAATTTGAAACTGACAAAAGTAATATTAAAATGCTGAACTCACAATGACAGCTACAGAACTAGTGTGATTTCAAAAATGAAACAAATAACATTTAGTTACAGGTAGCATTGTTTTTGTTCAGTCCCATTTCATTTGTTTATGTTTTGTTAATTCTGTTGAATTCAAAAGCGATGTCTGATTTCCATATCCCTGATTTTCAGTAATGTGCATATTCCCTTCTCCAAAAAAAGTTCTTTGTTTGTTTATTCAACAGCTCAGCTTCAACTTGTCATCTTTAAAACTAACAAACACCTCCACATGTCATAATCTCTTGTTTAACTGTCAGCTGACCTACAGTTAAGTGAGCACCAGGATTTCCTCCAGAAGCCCAGTGACTCATAGCTACTCTGTTGTATGTGCTGCTTTTGAATGAGCAAGACTGAGTCTCTGTGGCTGCCGGTCATACCTGTTTGTGCTAATTAAGATGGGCTGGGAGCGGCGGAGAGGCGGTGACTCAGGTACCAGAGGACTCAAGGTTAAAGTGGAGCAGCCCAGCGACACGTCCTCCTCATCTGATGAATCCTTCATCCTGGAGCCCTCAAAAGATTTTCTCGAGGAATCTGAAGGGAAATCAGAGTGATAGAGCCAATGAAAAATCCACATGCAATGGAGGTAGCGTGAAATGCTCCTTTTACCTTTAAGAGCTTGTTCGTCTTGCTTTTAAATGTGAACAAATAAACAAGAATACTCTGACAACACTTTTATCTACACATTATCAAAAATCAGTCCATGTATTTTTGCTATGGGATTTCTCCCATGATGTAACTCTAAAAAACAAAACAAACAAACAAAAAAAAAAACAAACACAAATTATTTTGTGCTAATCCGTCTGAGACATTTACAAGACTGGTTGGCATTGATCATGCTCTTGTAGCTGATAGCGAAACCAGGACAATAAACGACAGTAAATCTCAGGCTCAACAGGAACAACAGCACGGCTCAGGTTAGTATTTTCGTCTCTCAAAATAGACTCACATGGCAGCGAGCCATAGAAAAATCTGAACCTGATTTTCCACAAACAAGACAACCCCGGAAGACGTGCACAAAGTAAACATGTAAACATATACACACTGTTCTTGGTGCAAAATTTTAGCTCTTGGCCTTTACTGCTACAGAAAATATAATTAAACCGCTCTAAGAGGGGAATTGTACAACATAATCATGTCTTGTTCTAAAGTTTTAGCTTAAATGAGTCAAAGAAATATTGTTTTTTCCTTCTGTTACTGACACTCTTCAGCTCACTTCAGAACATTCTTGATTAACTGGAAGACTCATATACAACGTCTCAGAATTTTTAAAGTCTTTTTTACTTAACAGGCTTAAAAATTGAATCCGAGTTGTTGATTTAACTCTTCCGTCTCAGTTTAGAGCGTAGCTGTTAAAAATGTCCCAAGCTCGAAAGGTTTGCTTGTATCAAAATATGAAACAGGAAAACACACATGTATTGAGAACATTTCAACATTATGAGTAGAGAACATACTAAATCAATAAAATCAGAATTAATGAATCCATTGTGGAAAAAAAAAACTGTTCAATTACCATAATCCAAAGAAAATAAGAAATCTTGTTTACATGCAAGAATGATTTTTACATTGAATAATCTATCATTTTACAGACGTTACCTTGTGGAGCAAGGTTCGATGGATTCTTGGAATTTCTTATGACTTGCTTTAAACATAAATTGTGTAGTTTTGAATTCAACCCAATCATAAAGTTTCAATATATTTGAATTAAAAAGAAATGTGTTTGTGTGCTCGCAAATCCCTATTTTCTGAATAATCCTAATGGCTGTCATTGAATGGAATTAGGTTGCTTTTATATGTGCTCCGAAGATTTCCACATAGTAAGACATTGTGTGATTAATTGCCATTAAATATTACCTGCTTTTTTGTTTGTTAATTTGAGTTCTTTAAATATAATTAGTTTTTATGCCATAAGAACCCAAACAGCGACAACTATAACTGAGAAGCTTTGATTATAAACAGCACTTATTTGCACGCAGTGCAACATTTTGTAGTTGTTATCCTTTGATTCAAATCCTACTAACAGCAAAATAAATAAGAAAGCAAGCTGAAAAACTATATATTTTATTATAGATACAAAAAATGTCAAAAATGTATACAGGGTTATACCGTTAAAGGTGCTTTCTTTAAAAAGATTCAAGATTGACACATGTATTACCAATTCCTTAAATTAAACTAAATCATTCAGTTTGCAGCCTTTTTATGTATATAAACACTTGAGAACAGGTTTCATGATCCAGTCATGTTGCTTGGGAAACCCTCCAGAAACAACTACTATCCGGTGTTAAGAAATACAATTACAAGTTCAACCTAAACCCTGTGACTGAAGAGAAACGCTAAATTACGTTAACATCTATCTTCCTGGTGTAGTTTAAACTCACACTGTGCTAAAATGCCTCTTCTGTCCCATTAAAGTGACATTATTGCGCCAACTCTCGGTTCGAAACTCAGAACAAAGAGGCTCAAGCTGGACCTTACCTGTAACCCGCGGTGTTCCACATGAGCCCCTACCTGCTCATTTAGAAGGCGGCGTCTCTTGGTGAGTTTCTTCCATGTGAGTCTGTTTCTCAGAGTTAACAATTCAACGTTTCATTTTCGTACGTGGGCAAAAAGTTGATGCCGTGACAGCGGCGTGCGCCAAGACGTCAGAGTGGGCGGGGCCTGTTCGACAGGTGGTGAGGACAGCAATCCCTGTATGGCGGCCCGTAGGCCGCGCCTTCTTCTGTCAATGAGGTCACTTGGTTCGATGAAACCACTTAATTTCCTAGTTTTGTTTTGTTTTTGTTTTCTCTACTCACCACAGTGTTAATAAACCTACTTATTGTTTTTTTTCATACAGTATAACCTGGTGAAAATATGGGCCATTCTTTCACTCTCAACTATTTCAACCACTGCCCTCCATTAATATATATATATGTCATGGGGAGAGGTTGGATGCACACACCATGGACAGGTTGCCAGGCCATTGCAGGGCAACTCAGAGATACATCATACTAGTCATGCATACACATATACCAAAGGACATTTTAGAGTATTATATTTGGAACATGGAAAATTTGGGAGAACCCAGCGAGAAGGCACACATATGTGGAGAGAACATGCAGACTTCTCATGGAAAGACCCCAGATTGGTACTGAACCCAGACTCTTGCCCCAGCATTTGTGCTGGGGCAGTTGTTGCAACTGCCTCACTGTGCAGATAGATTAAGGAATGTTGCTGTTCTTGCCTGAAAATATTTTGAAAGGTAATGACTCATTATTTAATCACAGTGAAATTATGAGGCCCGTAAAGAGCTGTCATCAGTACAGACAAGACAATAAACAAAATTGTCGTTGTATATTGAGAACGGAATTAATTTCTATGTGAGGACGGCTTGAGTTTTATTTATTTTTTGTAGATGTTTACATGACTCATCCTCTTATATTTTATTACTGTCATGTTGTGGGGTTTATTATAATTTCTAAAAATAAACGCTATGCTCACTGTCACATCAGATTCAATATTCAATTCAAAAATACTTCATTAATCCCAAAGGGAAATTAAATGTTGCTGTAACTCATTAAGATTCTTCAGAATTATTGAAGATCGTGATTCCTGTTAGCAGGAAAGAATATCAGAATTTTGATCAAGTTCAGAAAACTTATATTTCTATGAAGATGATCCCTTCTCTCCCCCTAGATGTTGGAGCAAGACAGAAACAATTGAGTGGCTTGTTTCTTCAGTAGTTAAAGTAATTTTTGTACATTTTAACCAGTGGTCCTGTTTCGGTTACATATTCACAGACTGCTATAGGAGAACAAAGGACTTTTCAGTCATACATTGAGGTGTGATTGAATAACTTTTGTGTTTATAAAACCTCATTGTTCTCTTATTTGGTTTTATCTGGTTTGTTGAAAATTAGCTATAAATAATATTGCTGAGATTTTAATCTGAAAAAACATAGTTAATTGGGAACTACTATTGAAATCAAAATTTAAATGGTCAACAACACAGGTGTGGATTTATGTGATTATTTCAGCAAGCAGTAAAATCGGTGTTTTACTTTGGAAAAGCTTTGGAAAAAGTGAATCATTTTAAATCCAAGAGCAAGAAACAAGTCAGTAATTCACAAATGAATGGACAAACTTTTCAGGCTGATGTGGCATCTGCCTTTACAATTGTTTAAATTCTTGTTGAAAGATTTATGCATTGCTCAAAAATCTGTAGAAAAAAAAAAGTAAAAGTTTCAAAGTAAAACTGTCAAAAATATGTAGAAACTGGATTAGCTCATAGACTGAGTTGAAATTTTTTTAAGTCTGATTAATAGATGAGATGTAAGAGGATTAGCCAACAAAAATCAGGTACTTGTCAGAAAATGTGTTGTAAAATTGAGAATGAAGCTAACCTTCAAGCATATATAAACCAAAACTAGACGGGGGGCTGTGGTGGGGTGGATAGCAAATACAGTTGTGTTCGAAATAATAGCAGTGCCTCAACAGCAGCAAGAAAATCACTGGTTTTATTAACATTTCAAACTCTATACCCCAGATAAGTTTCTGGGGGGTAAAATAAAGGTATAGAAAACCAACAAACCCAACAGGACAGCCATGCATACTGTGGATTCTGTGAAATTGAATGATTAACTGAAAAGGGTGTGTTCAAAAAAATAGCAGTGGTGAGTCCAATTAGAGAGGGCATCAATTAGGGAGGGTATTCTGGGAAAAAAGGGTGTTAACAGGTGATCCGTATTTAAGGATCAAGACAACTGGCATGCTGGCTGTGCATTTCTCCTGAAAAAACAATGAAAATGGGTCGTTCCAGACACTGTTCTGAAGATGAGCGTTTCCTAATAAAAAAATTGATTAAAGAAGGGAAAACATACAAAGAGGTGCAGAAAATCATTGGCTGTTCAGCTAAAATGATCTCAAATGCCCTGAAATGGGAGCATAAAACTGAAAAACGAGGAAGAAAAAGAAAGACAACCCCTCGAATGGACAGAAGAATAGCCAAACTGGCGAAGACTCAGCCAATGATGGGATCCAAGAGGATCAAGCAAGACCTTCAGTTGACAGTGAGTACTGTGACAATCAGAAGACGTCTTACTGAGGTTAACCTTCCAGCAAGAAGCCCCCGCAAAGTCCCACTGCTGAGAAAAAGACATGTGCAGAAGCGTTTACAATTTGCCAAAGAGCACATTGACTGGCCTGAAAAGAAATGGCATAATATCTTGTGGACAGATGAAAGCAAGATTGTTCTTTTTGGGTCTAAGGGTCACAGGCAGTATGTCAGACGCCCTGCAAACACAGAATTCAAGCCACAGTACTCACTGAAGACCATTAAGCATGGTGGTGCAAGCATCATGATATGGGGATGTTTTTCATACTATGGTGTTGGTCCGATTCACCGCATACAAGGGATCATGGATAAGTTCCAGTACATCAGGATCCTGGAAGAGGTCATGCTGCCATATGCTGAGGAGGAAATGCCTTTGAGGTGGACCTTTCAACAGGATAATGACCCCAAACACACCAGCAAGCGAGCAAAAGCATGGTTCCAGATGAACAAGATTCAACTGATGGAGTGGCCAGCACAATCCCCGGACCTTAATCCCATCGAAAACTTGTGGGCTGACATAAAAAGTGCAGTGCATGAGGCAAAACCAAGAAACGCTGAGGAATTGTGGAATACAGTGCAATTATCCTGGGCTGCAATACCTGTGGAACGATGCCAGAAGTTGGTTGACTCCATGCACCACAGATGTGTAGCAGTCATCGGAAACCGTGGTTTTGCAACAAAATATTAGTTTAGGATACTCAGCTAGGTTCACTTATCAAGAATTTCTTTGTTTGTACAGTACATTTTTGAGTTTCCAAGGAAAGATGGCAACACTGCTATTCTTTTGAACATGCCATTTCTTACTTTATTTGAAATATTATTATTATCATTTAAGTTTTGATGACTTTGCGCAATTGTTTTGCTTTGGAATAGAATGTACTGTGTCCCCAATGTATCTGTGTTCATTAAAGTACAATTTCTTTGAAGAATTTTGACATTTACTCATTTTTCTAAAGGCACTGCTATTATTTCGAACACAACTGTATATTTACCACTGTTGGCTTTTGTTTTTCAATAATAAAAACTAGAGTTTTCTTTGAGTTTGGATCAAATCATGTTTATTAATGTGTTCAGGAAATCCCCACAGAAACAGTTTACAGGGGAACTTACAGATTTACAATCATTCTTGACAGAAGTGCCAGCTTTAACCCCCATGGTTCAACACTGAGGACGCCTGCTGAGTCTCAGCACCAGGTAACTGCACACCGATTCCCCTCAACAGGTCTGCCACCGAGTCCTTCCAGCTCGCTGCCAACAAAGAAGGAAGAGGAGGAGGACTGGTGTTGTACTCCTCAATCTTTAAGTATGCAGAAACACAAATGAGGAGTATTAGCCTGTAAACACCCAGACGTTCCAGCCATTTTTTTCTTTCTTCTTGTCTAGACCGTTCACAGTTAAAGAGCCTTCATTTTTGGTGCCAATCCTTCATCCTGACTTCGAAAGCTAAAACAGCTGGATGCTTTCAGGTTTCAAAGAAAAACTGTCAACCGTTGGTGAAGAAAAGAAAAAGAAAAATCAGGTCAGGCCCTCAGAGATGCTCTTACTATGTCCATGTTCAGGATTTGTCATACTGCTCAAATGCATTTGGTTCAGCAGTCATTGTACAATATAAATGCTAAAACTAATGAGAAAAAAAACAAACATGTAACATCTCTTAAAGGAATAATGTGAAGCTCCTGTTCTCAGGCTTAAGTACGAGTGTGAGAACGCCATCAGAATGATTCATCAGACTCAAAGATCCAAATTACTCCGGGGAATTAAAAGGAGGGCTTACCGAGGGAGCAGAAAAGACGAGGGCTGCATACGTAAACTGACAGAATTTGACTTTTATTTGAAGATTGTTGGCTTGCCTTGTGCTTCGGGGAGAAAGTTAGTGTCCACTGGAGAGCCATCAATAGGAATAATCTGCTATATTTCCAATATAATAATAATAAAACAAACAGCATGATTTTCAAATGACACTAGAATGACCGAGGATGAACTGCTTTTTTTTTCTATTTTTTTTTCCCATGTGTTTTCAAACTGTGTTTTTTTTTTCTTTTGATTTTGCTTTGACCTGATACAGGTTAAGATGCAATTTATTGAATCTCTTACTGGTGGGTTTCAAAATCAAGGAGGTTAAAATTAACATTTAGAATTCGATCTACACTGAGTGAGCGTTTCTACTTATCACAGATCAGACTAAAGTGAGGAGAGCCTACACCCTTGCTCTTTCTTTGCCGTATGAAAACCATGCTTCCTCTGCAGAGTTAGGGTGGGGAGAAGGGGGCCGTGCAAGACTGAGAGTGGGGGTAGGCCAAGCGGGGAGGAGGCTGACGTCGGTGGATGGAGAAGGGTTTTGAAAACCAGACTGCTGATTCCACAGGAGGTGTGTAAAAGGCACGCCAGGGTTACTCCCAATCCCAGCCGACACACACACAGAGACGCCTTCATGCCCACACGCACACTCGCTGAACACACACTCATTCACCCATGTACACACACACCACCCGCAAACACACACACACACACACAAGCAGCACAGGCTCGAGCCCCGAGAGCACAGACGGAAGAGGAGAAAGCAGGAAGGAAGTTCTCGAAAGAAAGAGCCGGGTCGGTCCGGGGAACGGGGGTAGAGATGGAGCAGAGGGGCCGGGGTCCGGTGCTGCAGCGGTGTCGAAACAGAAAACAAAATAATAAAAATAAACCACAAACAAAGAAAAAAAAAAAAAGAAAAACAAAACAAAAAACTGGTGGAATGGATCATTTCTGGTTCTTCAGCTGGTTGGAGAGCCAGTCCAGGCCCTCGTAGAGACCGTCTCCACTGGTGGCGCAGGTGGCCTGGATGTACCAGCTGCGCTGACGGAGAGCGTGTAGGCCCAGCTTGTCTGTGATCTCTGCAGCGTTCATAGCGTTGGGGAGATCCTGGAGGAAGGAATGCAGATAGTGATCTATATGTGCTCCTGCTGCTGGAAAACTTTGTACATTTGAACCAATATCTATGTTTATTCTGATGAATTAATAACTAAAATTTAGCTTCTTTTAAATAATTTTATGACTACTCTAACCATCTGGGGTCTAAAAGTTTTCTAACTCAGTTAACACAACCTGTATTTAAAGAGAATCTGGGATCAAACAACTTCATAATGCTTCTTTTCCAAACGTTGGTGGCTTCAAATTGTGCGGCTGAGCAGAAAATACACTTATTTTCCAAGAAAGTGTGGAATCAACTCATCTGGTTGTCAAAGGAACATGAAAGCGCATCAGGGAACCAAAAATGTGACTCTTACCTGTTTATTTGCAAAAACAAGCAGCACAGCGTCTCTCAGTTCGTCCTCAGCCAGCATTCTGGACAGCTCCTCCCTCGCCTCGTTCACCCTCTCCCTGTCGTTGCTGTCCACCACGAAAATAAGCCCTGCAGAAACAAGCAACGTCTATCTGAGCAGATATCAACCTTCATGAAACTTTGCCAACACATTCTGGCTGCACCATATCAAAACAGTCATTTGCAATATAAATATCACATTCACTGATATTATGATGACAAAATGTTTCTGATATATTGTGGGGAACCTCAACACATCTCTTTCGCATTTTCTCATTTATGACCTGATTGCACAGCCAATTCAAAGAGTTTGTTACATTAATAATTAACTTTAGTTTGGTTATAACTGCCTGGGATTTAATAACCAAAAATCATTTCAAGATAACACTGAGGAACTTGAAATGCAAACATACCTACTATGCTGCCAAGTAAAGCAATACTTGGGAGACATATAAAGCAAATAAAAACTCAAACCGATGATAAAACATTTAGATGAATCTTGAGAGCTCTCAGATCAGTAAATGACAAACATAACAGCAGCTGCATAACACTCGATTGTGCTTTTCAAAGTAGAAAAACCAAGTAAAACATATTTCACTAAAAGGTTCAAACTATAATCATTTAAGTGTAGGAAAGCCTGAGCTGACCAATACAACACCTTGTATAAACATAGATACTTTCTAGAGTGACAAGAAAAGCAAATGTCTAACAACTGTGGTAATTATATACAATTTGTTATTAGTACAGTTATCCAACCCACTGCTTCACTTTTAACAGATAGAGGATAATGTTATGTCTGCAATCTGAGACAGTCATTTGATATACGGAGAGTCCAGTTAAAGAGACAGAGCATTCCAGCCTCAGGACATACAGGTACAGGCAGAACAGGAGAAGGTAATCCAGGTAACTGCCAACATTGTGCTTGCCCACTTTTAAATCTATAAATTGGAACAATTTAATCACTCTTGAGTTTCATGGCATAAGAGCTTTGCAACTACTGCCCAACAAATTAGCTAAATCTTAAGATAGAGCAAAAATACTTTTAAACAAATATTTCAAGCAGTCCATTGACCAGAGAGAACTAAAGTGCTCCAACTCTCTTCAATCATGACTTTAACTTTCTGGTACATAAATAAAAATCTTCTTCAAGATACCAAACCAACATTAGTAGTTTGTTGTTTTTTCTAGGAACACAACTAGACGGCAATCACGCTCTACAGTCCATAGCATTTTCTGATGAATCAGATTTCAGGAAAGGGAGGAGTCAAACAATACATCCTTTCAGAATGGAACAAAGGAGCATGAGTCACTGGTTCACTTGTTAAAATTATCTTCTAAGCACCAACAAGGCCACCTATAGGCAGAAGTGAACACGGTCCTTGCTGCGGGTCGAGATGAAGTCACCACTCACCTTGAGTGTTCTGGAAGTAGTGGCGCCACAGCGGCCTGATTTTGTCCTGACCGCCCACATCCCACACCGTGAAGCTGATGTTCTTGTATTCTACCGTTTCAACATTAAAACCTGCAGGAGGAAGAAAAAGCACTGATGAGTCACTGGCTGAAGGGTCTTTGAAAAAAGTCAAGGTTCTGAAAGTTGAGGATAAACTTGTTCCACATAAACCTCGAAATTCCACTTGCATGCAATTTAACATTTCTGGATGTGTTCAGTTACATCTTCATTCAGTAAATTACACAAATACTACCAGAGTCAGTAACAGTCTGACACAAGTCAAGGACTAAACAATTTTATCTAAAACCAGTGACCTTAAGTGCCGAGACACTTGTATGTGATTTCAAACAAGACCTTCCATTATATTCAGATCTTACAGCTGGTACAAAAACTGTTTAAACATGCAAGACCTTTAATTTGTTACTTAAAATTGTATCATGATCCATAATCTAGGCATCACAAAAAAACATTGTCATCTGTACAGCCAGATAAAGAGATAACAAATCCATACCAATAGTGGGAATGGTGGTGACTATCTCTCCGAGCTTCAGTTTATATAGGATTGTTGTTTTTCCAGCAGCATCGAGGCCAACCATTAAAATTCTCATCTCCTTTTTGCCGAACAGGCCCTTGAATAAGCTTGCAAATACATTCCCCATGTTGGCAAAGCTGAAAAGGAGGAGAGGAAAACCGTTAGGGGGAAACATCTTTAAGCACTCAGTTTTTGTGTACAGGTAAGAGCAGGAATTAAGTAAAATGTAAAGGGTGCTTTCTGTTCCACAAAGAGGAAATTATGGAAAAATAAGAGGAATGACTTAAAGTACTTCTGCTAGGTCAGAAAAGACCAGAATGGGGAACCACATTTCTGCTTTCACCAAAATCTGTTTTCACAAATATACACAGCCACAAAATTTTGAGTTGATAACAGAAAAAACACTTTGATGAACTGGACACATATAATAAGATTTTTTAGAGAACATAAGAACAAGAAATGAACAATTGTTTGATTTTTTAAAAATATCTTTTTAATCAAAAACATTTCACTGCCAGGAATACTAAATCCGTACACAATGGATAAGTAGAATACCTTTGCTTAAGAATAGATAATGGAAGGAGGTACAGACAGAAGCCTAACCTACTGTAACTTTTAAAAAATGTTACTGCAAATTTACTGATAATCACAGGTTCTACAGTCAAGCATCTAAAATAATCTCCCAGTTATGTCTGCATTTGGAAGACTCCCTCAAACCAAAGTCAGAAGAGTCAGCTGAAACACTGCAGCACCAAGAAAAACAAAACAAAAGACAGAATTCAATACAAAACGTTAAAATTTAGAGCTGATAATCAAATGGCTTCTAGAAATCAAGAGAAATCAGCATAATATATGTAGTTTTGCAAAAAGGGCACCTCAAGACGTAATACCAAAAAAAAACTGTTAACCTTTTACAGCCAGAAACTCATTAAAAACTGATGAAATTAGGCAAAATAAGTCTTCATAAATGTTCTGCAGAACCAAGAAGCTTGGTGTGCTGAAACAAGTTTATCTATAAAAATGTATTAGAACCAGACATAACCTGTTCTCACACCACATTTTGATGCAGTAGCACATTAAGGATGTTAGGATGAGGTTTAGGAAACAAAGTTGTATCAGACTGTAGTACCCTGAACATCACTGATGAGCAGGTAACTTGAGCTACAATAAAATAAAAGTGGTGAACATTTCATTTTTCTGTCCCTGATTCATCTTCATTTTAAGGAAAGATCTGACCTTTTCTAAGGCATATTGCAATGATGAACCTCTCAATTTCGGCCAAACAAACCCCTTAAGTTTCCTTACAAACTTTTAAAGTCTTCCATATACTTGCAGCTTATGTTTTTAGGGACACGTAAAACAAGAAACTATTGATCCGACATCTCTGCACAGTTATTAATCATTAATGTCCTTAGTGACTAATTTCATTTAGTTTTTACGAACATACCTGCTCCTCAAGTGACGAACTGTGTTGTAAAATAAAGTGGAATTTTAATGAAAGAAAAGTCAACATAAGATTTGAAATTGCAAAAGTTTAGAAAAAAGTTTTTTTTTCTCCTGATTTTCTTTGGCCAATTTGTCGGCTTTTCTTCAAATCCACAGCTAATCAACAATATTTCCTTACTCAATTGTTAAAGTCAGTTTATTCTGTCAATTATTTTGCCGCTTTTTAAAAATCATCTGAAGGTATATACAAATGCTTGTACCGCACTTAAAACAACAAAACGGGATCTGAGAAAAACTAAAACGGATTTTATAGGCCCTACACTGATCCAGCTTTCGTTCACCCGGATAAGCTTAAGAGCTAACGAGCTACTTGATAAGAAAGGCCTGTTCCAACGGCTAAACCTGGTATTAGTAACACGCATAATGTTAACATTTTTAGTTTTAGTTATTCGTCTATAGCTCGACCTCAAACTAAACAAACGTTTACGAGCGGCAGGATGGACCAGAATAAAAACAGTTAAATCTAAAATAAACGGCGTGTCGCTTTAGCCACGTTAGCTTCACCAAGGGCGGATGCTTTGGCTAGCCGCTAACTGGATTCGTTGACAATTTAAAACGTAGCGCACTTTGACCCACGACAACACCCAACGGAGGCTTACAACACTCACATATTTTTAACAAATGTAGTTACAACCAAAGCCCAGTTCGGTAAAAGGAACCCGCAGTGGCTGCTTTCAGCTCGGCCGTGACAGGAACTGCTGTAGCGCGCTAGCTGCCGTTAGCGAACTGCCGCGTCACTGCTCAGAGAACACCGTGACGTCACTCCAAACGCCGCTCAAATCGATCAGTTCGGAAATTAAGACTTTTAACACACACACTGCAACATTAAAGTACAAAAATAAACGTCTCTTAGTCAGTTATTACCTTTACAGAGACGACAACCCGATCTTTGCGTTATCTTTCACTGTCACTCCAAAATGGCGTCTTGCGCAACCAGGGAGACACCGGCGTACTTCCCACTTTGAAGCCACGGCCAATCGCAGCGCAAATAGTGTAACTGATAACCCTCCTTGGTTGTCCAACGGTCCAATCAGGGCGGCGGCACATCCTTGTGCGCACAGTGTACAAAATGTCGAGGAAGTGATGCCTATATGGCAAGCTAATGTACCATACAATACTTGAACGCACACACGCATACTTTATATTTTCTTTGTCCAAATGCTTCCTAAATCCAAGATATAATTAATATAAAATCAGCATTTTATAAAATAGGGGTTAGTTTTAGGAATGAGTTTTATAACAATAAAATCATGATTATGATTTCAGTGCATAAGAAATATAATTTTTTTTAAGAAAACACAAATGTGCTTTTTGGGTCAAAGAATATTTTTGAACTGCTTTAAATCTGTTATGTGTAGCTGACATATTCACTTTACATTTAAAGTAAACTAATCCTTAAAGTGCACTCAATCCAGCTGGTTCTGAATAAGCATCTTGCTAAAGTCTGGTTGACTTATTGCTGAAAGCCCCAGAACACAATGTCAGAACGTTTACTGGGTATAGGTAAAATACTTTTTAGATTTCTTAAAAAGAATTATATTAGACATCTTTAACAAGAAAATATTAAAGGGGTAAAATGGTCAGTAATAAGGCTTTTTTATTCTAAATTAGAAGTGTGTTCTAGTGGGTATCTGAAGCCTACGATGCATGTGTAGGAAAATAAATGTCCTTCCTGACCTGGAAGAACTTAATCAGAAAAAGTTACCATACAAGTCTAGCCTGGTCTTTAAGTACTAAATACAACAAAATAAAAACAAACTCTAGTGACCTAATTGTTTTTTTTTTTAAATATACCTTATTTATTTACAATTAGAATGTAATGCGTGTCTCTAACAATTATTCTCTCCAGCAGTGGATTGATTATATGTTACAACAACCTACCATACTTGGCCTAACGAGTCATTCCAGTTTTAGGATAGACACTCCTAAAGTTGATGATCTAATACAATGGTCCCCAACCTTTTTATTACCGCGGACCGGTTAAGACTTGGCAATTTTGCTGCGGCCCGTGGGAGACCGCAGTAACTAACTTCACTGCGGTCCAGGGGAGCGGGGCCAGGAACCGTCAGATAATGCTTCTGCATGTTGATGTTCCCGCTGAAGCCATTTTTTTTTTTTTTTTTTGCCCCGATTTTCCCTTTACGGCAATCGTACAACGTCCTGCAGTGTGTGGTGTGTCACTTGGTGGTGTGTTGAATATGCCCGACCTAAAATCGGGCTTATTCAACATTGTCTTGGCCCGATTTTAGCAGCCTGTGGGGTTTTCTCTGACTGGGAGCGAGAACGCAGCCTGTTGAATGCGACACGTAGCCAATCAGGAAGCGCGGTGACGTAAGAACGGAGAGGAATCCCAAACAGCTGACATGGCGCAACTGAGTCCGATGGACATCGGAGGTGATATGTGGAAATGTTTATTACTACATGTAAATGTAATTTTTATATATTTTTTATTATATGTGGTTATGTTTATTCGGTTAAAAATTTCAACTACGAAAAAAGATAACTCGCCTCCAAATCATAGTGCAGCAAATAGAGCGGCTGCTCCCGCCGTCTTTTATCAAACGCCTTTTCTTTTTGTTACGTCTTTTATCGCTTAAAATGAGACCACAAACTATCACTGCTGCTTCTACATCGTCATCTGTGTTTGATTATTCTAAATTCACGTATGGTATGTTGGGGGGTTTACTGGATTTTCTTCTGGAATCGAGATGTTCGTGAGTTCAATCGGTTCGTGTGTGGTGTGTTGCTCCTGCCGTGTGGCTGGACACACGAACCGATCGAACCTGTTGGACTTTTATCGGCTCGTGTCGTGTGTGGTCACAGAAGTTTGGAAAATCAGCCGACATTCCTTAAATCGTGCCGTGTGAACCAGACCTAAAACTCACAAGCTCTACTCCTCTAATCTAATCTTGACTATCCCTTTTCAGGTTTTAAATCCTGATCATATAATGGAAACCATGCGATGAGTCACAGGATCACATGTGTGAAACACTTCCTGACACGTCACAGATTGAAAGCTTTGCTTGTTTATTACAGCTGTAAACATTTCCAATGTGCTATACTGTATGTGCAATGTCTGGGCAAACATTTAAAGCATTGGTCAAGTGTAAGAATGCATCTGAACAAAGCAATGACTAGGAAACACAGCAAAAAGCAATATTTCAATTTTAGAGATAGAAGCAACACAGAAAAAAGTAGTTGTCATTCAAGTCTTAAAACTTTGAGAAAAATGCTGATAAAATTCATAATCTAAATCCTAATACTTGGGTTTGACCAGCAAAGAGAACTCGCAGAGCAGCTGAGAACTAGTTTTGTTTCTAGTTGTAAACTGGATGGGAATGGAAAAAAAAAGAAGGTAAGGAACTAAAGCAGGAAAATAATCTAAACAAACAACCAAGGTGTCACCGCTCCCCTATTTGTTCACAGTTTACAGACACTTTGACTTCGCTGGGAAAATTACATTTGTGCAGATATGTAAATAGTCAGTTGTGTGGCTGCACAAACGAGGGTAAGGCAATATTCTTGCAAGACTATAAGTTAGAATATTTACTGTTGAATAATAGAAACACATTTAAAAAGATAATAATGCATACTAGGAACACCAACAGTAGGTGGGAAATTCACAGGCAAACATACTTGTATAGATATAAAATTTCTAAATTCATGTGTTTCATAATATCTCTACAATCAAGGTTTTTAGTTGGATGTTGGCTTAGCTTTTTTGAAACTGCATATGTCCTGGAGTTTTAGCACAACAGACAGACACCAAGCAAAGAGAGCAGCAGTATTGCTGATGAGAGAGGTCACAGGTGAGACAAATCAGAGTTTGCAGACGGATTAGAGGAAACAATGTGTTTGAAATGCACATCTAAACCAAAGATATCAAATGTAAGGCATAAAATCATTTGTTTCATTTAAAGAGCCAAAGGCATCAACTGCAGATATCACAACTGGGCATTGAGGCCTGAGAACACAAAGCCTGGTCTGGTGAATATCTGCTGAGTGTGCAGAAAGGTGTTTGAACAGCGCGAATCCTCCGTGGGCCTCACTGCCTTGTGGAAACAAGCCAGTCCTGCTGCAGCAGGATGTTGTAAAGAAAGATTTTTGTTCCAACAATACAAATATATTTTTCTGTTTACTAGTCACACACCTCCTGGAGTTTCCCATCATGTTATCCCCACAGCAGGATGTCCTCATAAAGCTTATGAGAGTTCATCGTATGTCAGCGACCTCCACACATTGTGAAGATCAGAATGAAGAAGTTCAGAGGTCCCAGGTCACAACAATGTGACATTACTTCAAGTTCTGAGCGTTATGAGCTCTTGTGCTATTTTTTTTTCCTCTCTTTGTTGCAAAAAAATTAGCTTAACTGACTACTAAATATCAGTCTCATTCTCTGAGCTCCAGCTTGCCGTCTTGGACTCTCCAGCTCCAGCGCTGACATCTGTCAGGAGCAGGAACACAGCGGAACCATGACCCCGATTCACTGATCTCTTCCTCGAAGGACACCGTCTTTCTGTCCAGAGTCTCCAAAGTGAAGGTTTTCCCTGAGATCTGAGAGACACATGGGGGGATTTGTGAGGATCGAGGACAGCTATGTGTCAACAGCTCAACAACCTGGAAACAGAAACTGTACTCTTAAGAGCATCTTCCAGTTGGACGCAAAACTAATTAACCCCCATTGCAAAACAGGTTTGTTGGAAGAATCTAAAACTGTTCAGGTGTTAGCAATAAATAAACGATGATTTCATTCAAATTAAACAATAAATCCTCCTTTAATTGACAACTGCTTTCTTAAAATGATACAACCCCCTGAATAAAACTGAACACACATCATTATGTTGATGTTTCATTCCATGCTCGAAATATGTTTAAGCCAATAAAAGAGATCATAAACACTGGATAGACTGCAAAAGACATACAGTCAGACTTGTTGGCAGCACACTGAGCTTTCAAGTTTTCACAGTGCAAGACGGATATTAAATTCTGAAGGCCACCATGACAAACCTTCAAGTTGTGCACCCCTACGGCCATGATGCAACTTCTCAAAAATAATCAGCTCTAATCTGATCATATCTATATGAATAAGCCAGAGAGTTATTCTGGCTGATTCAGAATAACTCTCATATGAACATATGCTGAGAGGATGTTGAACCTCTCAGCATATGTTGATACCTGAACAGCAGGTTCATACCTGATCACTGATTCCTATGGCAACATGACCCACTTTGACTTTCCGCCGTTCTTTGATCCTAAAACACTTCCCTCGAAGGTTCTCGATCCAGATGTCAACACCTGGAATTTATGAGAGGTTTTTTTTTAAAATTCAACCAATCAGTTGAATAGTGTGTAAATAAAGTGAAGGACTTTTACAATGAATTTACCCTCAAAGCAGCGTGGAGATGTTTGATCGGCTGAAGGTATCCATACCAATTGTTCACCGGAGTGACTGTTGCAGGAAGAAAACACTCCAGAACTGAGGTCATCAGATGAATGTTCTGAGTCCTTAAATATACAAAGATATTCTTAAAAATTGCCTTAGTAGACTCCTTTGTCGTCCGCTATAAGTATGACTTTGTGCACCTCATCTATCTGTGACGTGTCCGAACAGCTGAAACAAGACGGAGGTTCATCTCGAGGTTCTGGGGATGGAGTCTGGACTGTGGTCCCTATAGGAACATCTGAAAAAAAAAAACATTTTACAGTGAGGAGTTAGAGTTGAAACCAGGAGTTATTCTTTATCTTTTTTAGGGAAGACAGAGTTAGATATTATGACTGAATACAATAAATAAGCCTTTTATTTTTATAACTAATTTAGACTTTGAAGTAGTAAAAACATCCCATTCAGCACTTGCAAATGTGATATACATGGTTATATAAAAATATAACACTGGAAAACATTGTTAAACCGAGTAACTGTCTTACACAATCTCAACCTCCTAATACATTGTTTAATGAACAGCTGTGGGATGTCAAATTAAATTTTGAAAACCACAGTCTTGAATAATCTGTCCAAGGATAATATTTTTATTAAAAGTATTTCATGCTGCTTTCATAAAACATATGAATGGACAGGACAAATAATGCACTATACATCTAAATAATCCAGTTTGTCAGGTTCTCGGGAGTACTATAATACAGACATCAAACTTTCAAGACGGAAAGTTTGATGGTGTGACAGTTTGGAATACTTTCTTTGGCCAAATATCTGCTCAAGAAGTCAAATATTTTGCATTTTCTGACAAATTATTAACAGATCCTTCTATGCTCACCATCTCTGAGATATTCCAGCTCCTCTTCTGAACCCCATGGAGCTTCATCTGTCTGCAGGCCTCTCCGTAGCAAAGGGAAAAAGCCTTTGAGCGTACGTAGATACTCAGTGGAGCCAGAGGAATCCCACTCTTCATCCTCCTCCTCCCAGTCTCCCTCATAGTCCTTATCAATTTTCAGCCACTTCTTCTGAATGCACTCCTCTTCCACACCCATGTATATGTCCACCTCTGACTCAGAGCCGGTCTCCAACTCCTCGTCATAATCATCTCGCAGGGACTTCGGATGGGAGTTCCACTCCCCTGTTCTGAAATCTGTCTCTGCGATGTCACCTTTCCACTCAGTGGTGTCCTCGTCCACTGCTACAGTCCTCCAAGGGCTCACCCAAAACACAGCTGGGTCTGAGGAAGTGGCTTGGGATGATGATGAGGAGGATGATGATGATGGTGGTTCTTTTGGGGAAAAGAGTTTGTCTTCCTGTTGGCCATGATGCAACTTCTCACAGGCGGCTTTGAGGGAGGAAGAGCTCAAACCTCCAACTGTATGTAAAAAATATCACTATGAAGTTAAGGTTGTTAATTAAGTTAACAGCAACTTTGAGTTAAGCTAACAGGCACCCAGAACAGAACAACTACTCAGAGTTAAGATATTTTTCTCAGAATTAATCTCACAGTGACTCAATAAACTACTCCAAGTCAAGCTAACAGTCAATCAAAGTCAAACTGAAAAATATCCACCATAAAGCTAACAAATGCTACAGATCGATCTAATATCTTCTCAAAGATTAACTTACATGTAGTCCAGCAAACAGACATGCTGAATTATGCTAACAATTTTTCTAAATTAAGCTTAGAACTTCAACTCAAAGTCGAGTGAATGTTTTATTAGAAAAATAGTGACAACATAATATAATTGTCTCATACCATTTGGAAATCCTTGATGGAACGAGTTGCCCAAAATGCTCAGGCTTGATATATGAAATATTATATACAGGAGTTAAGTAATTATTGTTTTTGAAACTTATAGCTAAATGACTGATAGACAAGCAAAGTAAAGGGGGCTAAACAAAATAAACATTATGCAGTGCTTCACTTACCCACCAGTGAAGCACTGCACTTCACTGGTTAATTCTGTAGAATTAAAAGAAAACCCACCAAGCTAAGCTTTTCATCATAAAAACGCAGTTTTGAAGTTAAACTATTGGTGGAAATTTGCCTGTTCTAACAAAGGCTCTTATCCATGTCCTGTCCTGTCTAATTTTCTAATGATAATATTCCTTTTAGCATTGGTAACAACCACTTTATCCCACAGAGCATGCTATTTGATTTGATAGAATCCCATCCGTCATGTTACAATGTAATGTGTGAACCTGCTCTGAGGGCTTTGGTAGTTTTTCTCCTGAGGTCCTTGGCCGACGCTCGTCTGTCCGGGTCCTTCCGAAGTCCAGCCCTAAACACGTTGGCTGTGAAGTTGTTACAGTTGGACGGCACCTCCCATAAAGGTGGAGGCTCATTGACAATCTATGACAAAAATGCAAGGAGAACCACGATTGTTGATTTTCATCTACGATTGCCCAGTCCATTTTGAAAATAACAGTAAAGAAGACATTCTGACCTGGAGACACAGTGGATGGGAATAGTAGCGTATCCACGGCTGGTACCCATTGAGCATATGCAGTAGCATACAACAGCTGCTCCACACATCTGCCTTGGAGCACACTTGATCTCCTCGAGCCACCTCTGGGGCCATATGAGTCTCTGTGCCAGGAAAGGCTGCTCCTACAAATACAAAAAAAAAAACCCAAAAAACAAAAACAAACAAGAAATGGAGTTATATTTCAGAATTAATGTGAATTTATACTGCCATACATTTCTTGGAGCTAATACATGTGACACTGCATTGGCTCCAAAATAAAATTTTGTTGACTTTTCTTTCTATTGCGCATGAAAATAGCATATAATAGACTTATAGACTTGTAATAAAATATTAAATATATTTATCCAACAAATAAGGGAACAAGGTTTGTTTTTTTTTGGTTGAGGTTTGCTCCAAATGTTTGTAGTAAACTTAGGAAAGAGACTACTCCCTGACCCTCAGAGACCAGACATTTTTTAGGTGACAATTGTAAAATGTGTTCAGACAAGTTCAGATTTTCTGTTTCTTTATTCCTGATTGACACCACAGTAGTGAAAGTAAAACGTACTGAGAGAAAGTTGCTTTGGGTGTGTTTCTACTGCCGAACCCACAGCTAAATCAGGCAAAAAACACTAAAACCACCACAAAAAATAGCCAAAAATTAGCCACAAAATAGAGAGAAAGGTAGGATGTTTTTGAAAGTCCCCAGAACTTGCTTGTTTTACAGTTGGCATGTGCAAATGTACAATGTAATTGTAATCAGAAAATTGCACAATTGTAACCGCGAATTGAGATAAGATATCGATAAAATAGCATGACTTTCTGCAGATTTCTGCAAAACATGATACCATTTGAAAAGTATGTAATAAATTGAAAGTCACCATTGTTCCGACTCTTTCTTTCAATAATTTATTGTTTATGCAAGCAATGCTCTAGACCACTTCAGTAATGCAAATTTGCATCTCAGCTTTCTGCAGACGTTTCAGCGTCAGCTCACCTCTAAATGCTTTAGTGCTCCGTCTGTTGTCATCTAACATCTCTGAGAGACCAAAGTCACAGAGGAACGTGTCTCTGCAGTCTGCAGACAGCAGCACATTGTCAGCTGGAATAAAATCAACACACAGGATTCAGTGTGGCAGCCTGTTTGCATTAGGCACTCTTTGTGAAACATTGACTCAGGAACAGGAGTGACGGTCAGAATAATGGGTACATGGAGGTTTCCTGCTTCTGCAGAAGCAACATTTCAAGCCATAATCTCCTGGAATAAATCACAGACTTGTGGTTTCACTTTATCCGTTGTCATCTTCAACTACACCATGAAAGTGGAATGGTGAAATCCTCTCAGGAGGGATTACTAAGGGCTAGGGGAGAGGTATCTACCAGCTTTATTGTTGATAACTTTCAGTCTTTTATCACTGCAGAAAGTGAAGGAACACTGGTCACACGACAAAGATAGCTACTATTGTTTTATCTCGTTTTCAGAAATGACAGTTTGGACTATGCTGATATTGACTGATTCCTTGCATTGATCCTTACTAAAGCTGTCACTGAAAAATGATGAACCGCCGAGATGTATTCTCCCCATCAGGATTTTTGATTTACAATTCTTCTTATGATTTTAAAACTAATAAAAATACATCAAAACCCTCAGCTGCATCAAAAACAAAGAAAAAATACACTACAAACAATAGATTCTTGGCTGTAATGGGATTTTTGCTCAAGAAGAAGGAAAACTCCATAAATCAGCCCTATTTAGTTGGTGAGCTTTCTGTTTATATTTTGAAAAATATTGATCTATAAAGACAAGTTATCTTGGATTTGTTTCTGTGAGACAAAGACTAACTCAAACTAAATTAAATACAGAGCTTTTACCTCTGGATGTAAGGTCTGAATGTTGGCAATGGTACAGTGATTAAAACAATAAAAAATATATAAATTTCCTGCCCAAAAATATCACCCATGATTCAGTAAATTCATAGATTATGTTTTTGAGACTTATACAGAACGCACCTTTGACATCCAGGTGAACCACCTTTTTGTGGTGCAGGTGCTCAAGAGCCCCCAGTGTCTGATGAAGGTAATGCAGGGCTAAATCTTCAGGGAGGCAGGTAATCCCCTTTAGAAGCTGGGCCAAGCAAGCTGGAAAAGTTTGGCAAGTCGTGTTCATTCTTTCTGACCAGAATAAAGCACTTTTCAACAGCTTATAGTTCAGTTTACCTGGTTTTAGGTCCATAAACAGTATGACGTTCAGTCCATCTCTCACTGCTCCAAACAGCTCCACAACTCGAGGGGAGTTCAGGGCGCTCCATGTCTTCACCTCCTCACTGCTGAAGTGACTCAGGGGAATCTGATTGGACCACAACATGACAAGTTTCAGCTTTTAGCCAATCCAAAAGACTTCTTGGAGTTTGACTCTTGGTTGATTTCTGCTCTGACCCTTTTGGCAGCACATTTAAAGCCACTGCTTTTGTCCCGAACACAAAACACGTCACCATACGAGCCGTTCTGGATGTGGTGAAGAACAAAGTACTCCTCTCCCTCTCTGTACTGAAAACTGTTGGGGTGTAGAAGCTAAACGAAGAAACATAATAGAAATGTTAAGCACCAAAACTCCAACACAAAATAAAGCTAGAACATTTCCTCAAGGAGAAAAAGAGAACCATGCTCATTGCATGTAGTGCATATTTTGGATGGTCATTTTGAAAGGTAATGCAATAATAGCAAAAGGGCCAACAATAACTAGAAGGTTATTTTTCAAAACATATAGTTATTGAAACCCTCTCAGGAACAGTGTACAGAAAGTATGTAATACAAGTATTTTTTCTGTCTGGAGGTTCCTAAATAGTGTGAGTTCCTAATTCATTCTGTGTCTCCCTTCAGTCAAAAGAAGCTAAACTAGAGGAAAGCTTTGGTCTTAAGCTTGTCAGATCCATCTTACAAGCCTGGGACACAATTAATTACTAACCAGTCAATTTATGGTTTTTCAAAGAAGACATGTAATTTATAAAAATACCTTTTCTGACTCAACAGGAACATCAATATAATATGTGGATGACTATGTAATGTGAGAAATTACTGTGTGTCTGGATATTGTTTTAAACAGAAAAGAGATTGCTCATAAAACAAACTTTTCTTAGAGAAAAAGTGTCCTGTCTTTTCAAAAACACGTATAATCATTACTTCTGTTTTTGGCGGCCTTTGTGTTATGGATTGAAGACTGGGTTTGGGATTCCAAACAAAAAATGTCCTTACTCGTTGTCAGTGTTCTGCTGTGCTCAATGCTTTTTTGAGCTCACTTCTTTCTCTCATGTTTATAATTTTTTGTACATATTTTGTGTCTATGTAATGTTGGACATGGAAGTAAATATAACTGTCATGAAATACAAGCCCCAACAAAAACTCGAAATATAATGTTTAAAAGGTTAAAATATTGAGCAACAATGTGGTGATTCTTGAGTAACAAGGTTATTTTTTTTAACTGTGCAACTATTTTTGCCCTACTACGAGTTTACAGTTATGTCAATACTGACACAATGAAAAAGAAACTAATAAATTTATGACTTACATGATGGAATATAAGTCCTTCATTGGCAGGTTTGGTGGTTGTCCAGGTATCCAGAATCTGTTTTATTGAGTTGTTAATGAAAGTTGAAATGAAGAGTTTTGGTATCTGCATCACTCTGCCTTTCAACTCATCAAACTCTGAGTCGCTGTCATTAAACGTGAAAGTCGCCTGACACGAGTCTGAAATTTCCTGCAAGCTTTCCAGAAACTCCGAGGAGTCGGAATCCCAATTCGAGTGAAAACCAGAGACGTGCATCAAGTCAGAGGTCGGATCAGAAATGTTTGATTCTAATCCAAGCTGATCAGATTCATCATAACAAGATGAGTCTGACTCGCTCTCGTGACTGAAAACAGATTCATAGTCGCAGTCTGAGCCGTCTCTGTCATCAGAGCTGGACAAGTCGTCCGTCTGTCCAGACATGCAGGAGTCCGGCAGGCGGCAGGAGTCGGTGAACTGAGGAGGTGGTGGTATGAACCCAGTCGTCTTCAGCCAGTCGATCTCCTGCACCCACAAGCCCTGGATAACTGGAGGCTCCCCTCCTTCCTCCACCCTCTTCGGTCGGCTTCGAGTCTTTCTGCGCTGTTTCCTGTGGAGGTTTTGATGAAACACTTCATCTTCTGTGTCGGATAGTAAGGCAGCATCCTCACTACAAGATCTGAAGACAAGAGGGAACATTCAACACTTGTTAAAGATTCAATTTTTGATTCTATTCCAAAACTAAAGAATATTCTCATCTGCAAATCAGACACATTAAAGAGATTGGCGGCATTTAAATATCAAACAAAAACCCTAGAACATCTTCCTTTAGCTTGATTTCACACAGGTTTGATCAATCATCTTTTCCTCCAGATTTTTTTGTATGTCTTTTTTCGCCTTGGTTTACTGTTGCAACTCATAAGTCATTTATATTAGACAGCTAAAAATATCAGACTCTTTGGAAAGGCACAAAAGAAATTAAAACCAAACAGCTGATTTGCTCTTCTGTTGATTTCATTAAAATTGATGGACATTTTCAAGTATACATGGGATTTTTTTTAATCTGAATGTCTCATCTTCCAACTGGTGAAGGTTTCTATACATGTGTACTATGCTGCCAAAAGTATTCGCTCATCTAAGTGTCACTCAGTCTCTGTTCTACAAGTTAACGAGTTGAGGTCAGGAGTCTGTGCAGCCAGTCATGTTTTTACACTCCAAACCTGCTCACACAAGTTTTTATGAACATTGAAACTCAAGTTGAAACTGTAAAATTATCCAAAATGTGTTTGTATGAAGAAGCATTAAGAGTTCCTTTCACTGGAATGAAACTGGAATTCCTGAAAAACGGTCCCACACAAAAATCCACACAGTAGCAAACTTTACACTTGAAAATGTTTCTCCTGACAACTGATGCAGCTGCTCAGCCATGAAAAACTTCTTGCACTGTTCTTGAGCTAATCTGCAGGACACATGAAGTTAAAAGGTTGGTAGCCATCATCTCTGCAGAAAATTGGTGACCTGTGTGTACCATTTGGCTCAGCAGCCTCTTACCCCACTGTGTGATTTTTTTTGTGACTTAGCTCTTCATGGCTGAGTTGCTTTCGTTTCCAATCGATTCCACTTTATGTCACAAATGGACTTATTGTCCGGGCGGCACAGCATCACAATACCGTGCTAGAGTTCACTAAGCTCCTAAGAACAAAAACATTTTTTAAAAACATCTACAGAAGCAGTCTGCATGCCCAGGAGTTGGAGACTAGAACATTAATTTATTATTTGCCGGAGCGTCTGAATACCTTTGGCAATTCAATGTAAAATGTCAGAGCAAAGCACAAAAACGATTATTGCTTTTCAGTGCTAGCGGTAAGCTTGTGTTACTCTGAGCCAACTGGAAAGGCTAAGTGACAGTAAACAAAGACAGGCAGAAATAAATTAGACAATTCTAATATTTTTAAAAGAATGGTGAGATGAAAAATATCTGACAGTGACTTTGACTTCAGCTTCAAACTGACTTATTTGTCAATATCAGCTAATTTGGGTGTAGAATCATTTGAAACAACAGAAAGGGTCTGAGGCCTGATCTCCTGTTGCAACATGACTCATCCTCCACAAACAAACTTGTAGAAATACCTTTTTCATTTTTGCATGAGATCATTCAGTTGACCTAACTGTGATGTCGTCAGTGGCGAACCTCAAAAACCTGGTGGGAGGTTTTTCCCAGAGCAGGTCAGAGGGCGTGCGTACCTGTGCTTCTGGAGGAGGTGAGATCGCGGGCAGGGATTCTGAGTGTTAGACGGGCTGAACTCTTGAAAGTCCTCTCCTAAAAACAGAAAGAGATGTTTGGCGTTTTGCATATTTATATAAGCGTACAAGTCATTTCACCTTGTCCTAACTTAAAGCTTAATTGAAACAAAACATTGGCAGCTATGGGTGTCACACAAATAGTCAGCAGTTCTAGTTTTAACTTTTTGTGGTGGGACAACTGAAACATTCAATAGAGGAAAAAAATCTGTTGAGGACATTAATCCATAAAAAGTCAAACAGGAGGCTGGCTCCTTCTTAGACATGTAAATTAATAGTTGTAATAATCTTCTGGCATAAAACTCACACTAAAAATACACACTTAATCCATTGAGATACATCAACTCACTAAGAAAGTAATATACATTAATATGAAAAAGTATTTGTCCCATTACAGATGTGTTCAACTGTAAATATTTTTCTCACACTATTTCAGATAAACAAACAAAAAACTATCCAAACCAATCTAACTGGTTGTGGCGTCATTGACAGCAACAACTGCAGCAAAGTGTTTGAAATAACAGTCTGTAAGTCATTTCCATTGCTGTGGAGGAATTGATCAAAATTCAGTCAAAGTGGAGGATTTACGAACGTGAAGAGCCTGTTTAATATAATGTGACAGCATTTCAGTTGGATTTCAATCTAGACTTTGACTAGGTCGCTCCGAAACCTCCTTTATCTTATTTTCTTTAGTCACACAGACGTTGAGTTTTTTACGATCATTGTCCTGCTTATTCAAACTGATTGATGGAGGAGTTCACGGTACCAACAATTACTGCAAGTCATCTAGGTCCTGGAACAGACGTAACAAGATGTACACGTTTCAAAATGTTCCACTTTTGTCTCGCCAGTCCACAGAATATTTTCCCAAAATGTCCCTTTGTGACCAAATGGATGTGTCATCTTAGAGTAATTTCATTTGGCATTCCATTCCAGGGAAGGTTCCCCACTACTCCATGTTTTCTCAATCAAAATGCCTCAAAAGGACATGGAAAGCGACTCTGTCCATATTGATGTTTAAGAGCGACTTTTGTTTCTCATCTATTCTTTAATTTCTTTCTATTGGGGGATATTGTGTTGCTGTCTGATATTTGTCAACTGGCTTCATGTTGACATAGAGGTTCCATTTGGTTGATTTCTTGATTTCACAGGTTTGGTAGTAATCAGTACTGTGTGTGGATTGTACAAAAAAATAAATCAGTATTCATTCATTATTGAATCATTTGAGCAATATTTCACATAAGGTCAGGTTGGTTTGGATAGTTTTTATCACTTAAATAATGCGACTTAAGTGAAAACTGCTGTTTCTGTAGCCTTGTCTGAAATTAAAAATCTTTTTGATGATCTGAAGCATTTGTGATTCTATGTTCTTACTCTCAGCTTGTGCCACTATGGACACACAAGGAATCCCATCCAGGCCATTTGTTATCACGTGTTTGGCAGTGCCGTGCTGCATCACACGGGTCAGATGTGGACCGATGGCCTGAACCAATGACTCCGCTTCTTCCTCGCATCCTTGGCTGCTCTCTTCTTTACCCGGAAAAGAGATCTCAGAGCCATCAGTAACAATGGTGAATGGTGTGTTGGAGTTCAACATCCGGGGAATGGCCATCTCTCTGTAACAGTCAGAGTGCATTTACGAAGTGAAAACTAGAGGAAATTGGAGAAATTGTTTTTTTTTTGACAAGATCAAACTAGACTAATATAAATATCTCTGCATTCAGATTTCAGGTTTTAATACCTAAATGTTGATGTCTAATCTCTTTTTTTTCTCTGGACATGAGGTTTAATGTGTAAGAATGGCCTCGCTTTAGATGTACAGATAATCCAATATTAGATAAGTCTGCCCAAAAAACATAATTCCAGAAGTCTTAAGTCTGACCATTGTTGGGTTTTTTTTGTTCTATTTGCACACATTTAAGAAAAGTCAAACTTGCACCATCTCAGATTGGACAGACATACACTTTCATACTGACAGTACTGACAGCCTGCTGCGTCCTGTGATGACACCTTAGAGTTTTTGGAGATTTCTTTTGTCTTGCATTCTGATTTTAGGGTGAACTTGCTTGGATCCCCAGATCTGGGCATGATGTCAGTTGTTTTAACACCAGTACATTTATTAAGCTTTTTATTATTTTTTTCCCCCCCAATTGTATTTTACTACAGTGGTTTTAGGTTGCGATATTTTTGAGAAAATTGAACGTTCTTGTAAAATGCTAGGTACAAAAAAGCTCCTGGTTACTGGGTCCAGTAGAGTTAAGGTCCTGTTTAAGAAGCAAACATTTTTCTGGCTTTACATTAAGGTTATTGAATTCCCACAATATCTCACCCCCTCATCATTTAGTCATAATAGAGATAGATTTGCAATTGGCTGGCACTTTAATGTTGTGGTATGAGGGGCGTGAATGAACAGACACCGGTCAGATTGGGTATAAATAGCTCTGAGAGGCAGCTACATGCCTTCCAGCGGGCCGTCCAGCTGTCAGAGTCTCTCTTCCTGAGCGCTCACCATGTCAACAGCAAACACAGACAGATCAAAACACACACACACACACGCACACCCCCGCACACTTCCCACTCATAAAAGAGTGCTGATGCGGAGGGCACATGAGTGGCTGCAGTTTGATCAAATCAGAGTGTCAATCAACATAGGTGTGTTGATTTCCACACACCTATGGAAATCAACAGGTGTGTGGCTTGACCCGACAATAAACTCCATAGCTGAGATAATACAGATTAAATAAATTCTCTAGGAAATACAAAGAACCAAAGCAGCTTCAAAAACATTTCGAACTCCATTTGAAATGATTTTAACTGATCTAAATACATAAATGTACATTACCTCAGAATAAAAGACAGGTTGTTGCAGATTTCAGGTCAAATCCAATGAGCCAAAAAGACTTCTCAGTCTAAGTTTGTCCTGTGTCAAGTGTATAAGAGCTTCCTGAGAGTAACCTACCGGCTTTCTGCCCACGCAGGTCCTTCTGATTGGCCCTCCATGTGTTTGACTTATGAGTACCCACTGACACCCCCCCACACACCCACACTCATATCAACACAGCAGTTTCCAAATGCTCTGGATTAAATCTGCATATGCCCTCAGTGGCACTTGGAGCGTGCTTCATATGTTGTTTCTGTCAAAGAAGGAGAAATAACTCAGATCATTCACTTGAAAACAAATCTAAACTTATACACACTAAACAACAAGGTAAACGCTGTGTTGTACCCTTAGCTAACTACAAAAATTGAAATATTCAACCTTACATTGATTCAGTTTTAGGAAAACATTAATTCAGTTTTTTTCCATACTGAGTTTTATCTCAGATTGAGAAAACATTATAAAATCTCCTCATTTCTATGATTCAAAATCACATGCCTAAAAATCTCAGATTGAAAAAGTCACAGTTGGATACAAAAAGAAAATAAATTACAGAAAACGTCTTTCAATATTTCAAATTTTAATTATAGAAAAAAATGATTTGACTGTTGGCTTATATTTTAATGTAAAATATATGTAACCACAATTTTTTTTCTATAGCCCATGGAGCACAATCCAAAAAATAAAGTTTTGGATAAACTGCAGTTGTAACTGCAATTGTAAAAACCACCACGAAAACTAGTAAAGGTTATTGTCCTACAAAGACACTTTCAAGGCATAAAAATAAGTCAGAACTTTTACATTTTAATAATGATGATCAAACTAGATTTTTAAAACAAAATAAAATTTTACTTTCATTTTGGAATGGATTAATGATTTCCTATGTTACATCCCATAACTTTCCCAAAGTGAAAGCACTTCACGCATCCTGCTCAGCAACACACACCTGCTGCCGGGAACAGAGTGGACAGAATTCCAGTTGGAATTAGCAGAATTCCAGTGGAGGGTGGGCTTTTAGGTGGACGTTCCCTCTCCCCGGCAACATCTGAATGGGGTCTGCAGCGGGTCCAGAGGAGCAGCTGTGCAGACAATCTGCTCACACGTCAGCGGGTTTTTCCTCACTTTAGTTCCTTTACTGTTGGGGTGTCTGTTTAGCTAAGCTAAAATAAAGAAAGACTCCCTCTGTTTCTGTGGAGGGGTCTTCTGAGGTAACAACAAAAATATAAAATCTGACCTGGATCTTTATAATGCTCCTGAAAGGTAAAAGTTTATCTGAAGGCCCTTGCTCTGATCAAAAATGTATTTCATCAGAAGTGCTCAACCTTCTGAGGAACACAAATTAGAACCAGTTTTGATATAGTAAAAAAATATCCAAGTTTCAACCATCTGATCCAAACCTCAGAGAAAAGAAAATTCAAGTCCCAGGCTAGCTATAAGTTCGTAACTACAAGAACAGCTGTGTAAATATACATAATGAAACAAATTTTTGCCAAATCTCTCATTGAAAAAAAAAAAGTTACATTATCAGACCAGAGAAAGGTGGATCTATTTGGCCACAATAACCAGAAATGTATTTATAATAGTCAAAGGGAGATTTTCAAACCAAAATCCTCTGAACCAACTGTCAAGCACAACGGTGGCAGCATCATGTTGTGAGGCTTTTTCCTTGCATTCAAATTTTTTTAACTTGGCATCAAATCAACAGCTGGATCATTTAAACATGAACATTTGTTCAAGCAGGACAATGACAATAACATCAAATGTGGTTTCAGAATAGATAGTCTGTGAAGATGAAAGTCAACTTGGTGGCCTCACAAGAGCAGGATTTGACTTTATTCAGAACAGACTGTGCATTGTTAACCCCAAGCAAATGAGCCGCCGTGTCAGCCTGTGACCACCAGGGGGCGGGGGATGACAAACAACCCTCGGCAAATGCTTCCCTGCTGCTCTGACAGTAAAGTAGGGCACAGACCCCACAGCTGCGTGTCCGCTCAGTTGCCTCCTGTTTACTGAGGTTGCCATAGCAACTTTCAGACAGTAAGTATCCAGCGGAAGGGAGGACAGCGGAAGAGTGGGCTGGCTGTGTTGTGACGACCTAGACGATCACGTCACGGAATTTAATTATCACGTCCACCAGAATTAGATAAAGGGGCTTTTTACTTTAGAATATTCCCGAAATTATTAAATCATGAACTTTATAGCAAATAAAAGCTAAAATTCATTAAAAAAAAATCTTCTCATGAAATCCAAAACAAAAACAAGATTTTAAACACCATGTTTGATTTTTAAAAAATATGAATCTTTCATTCAACACTATTTTTGTCTCATTTTCTTTATATTTCTCTGTATACAAGCTTGAATGTGACCAACAAAAAGCTGAAGACTGAGAATATGTTGTTCCCATGCCAACCCTCAAGATGCGATTCGGTCAGCTGGAATGGGTCAAAATTAAACCAAACTGCTATTAGAAGTTTGAGAGCATGATTGAAAACATTTGATTGGATTATTTTGAACTGGGAGAAAGCAAAAACATTTCCTTCCTCATTATTCTGACATTTAGCAAATAGTGTCCAAAATCAGGAAAAGCTTAACAGAGAGGAAAAATAAAGGTTGTGTCTTTACAGTGTATGGAAATATGTGGTCAAAATTGTATGTGTAAGATCTCCTTTCATTCAGTTTTCTTTCATTATGATGAAAGCAAAGTTTATAAAAATGAAGTGAGCAAAGCAACCCTCAAAATTTAAAAGTTAATGCCCTCCATAGGAGAAGTCAATTATTTCTTAAATCATTTTTTAAAGCTCTACTTAAGTTATAATTTCATACCCCAAGTTCTTAATTACTGATTGCATTTAAAACCAGCGGAAGGGAGATATAAAACCAGAAAGGAGATATTTTTATTAACAGACTCCATAACATACCAAAAAATACACTCAATATTAAATAAGGCACACCTTATTGTTTTATTTTCCTTTTACCAAATTTAAATAAAAAAACTGAAAAATTCAAACATCTACAGGGTGCCTGAAACACAAATTTAAAAACACAGAACTAATACATTAATTTAAATCTCTCATGTCACTAAAAAATCCCTTCACAGCTGAACAATTAGAAATGTAAAGGAAAATTAGTCAAATCTGTGCTAATTCATTCATTCGTGCAAAATCAGAAATTACAAATGGAACCATCTGATATATCTGCCACAGTCTTCAACTCATTTAAAGCAACTTTTTGGAGCCATTAACCAATTCAATGGCTGTTGTGGGGGTTGTCAAACTTTTAAAATTCCAAAAAAAAAACAAAAAAAAAACACACCTAATATTAATAATGTTAAAACTAGACAGTCAGCAGAGCCAACAGGATGGACAGAGTCTGAACAGAAGCTGTGTGCTGAAACCTTCAGGCCTACAGTTAGTGATCTAACCAGGCTTGGTTTTGTGAACATCTATTAAACAGAACTCTCTCATCAGAAAAGATTCATAAGATAAATCTTCTTAAACTAAGCAGATGCTTTAGACTTTCTGCAACTCAAATCCAAAGACAGAAATTTCTTCTCAGAAAAATAATTCAGACATTTTATCTCATTTTTTGAGGCTACCTTCTCTTTATTTGGAATATAGGTCATTCTCACTCTAGACTTTTGAATTTATGTACAAATTTAAATGTTTGCTTTATTGTTTTACTTCTGTGCAATGTATTAAATATTTGTGTTTAATACAAATTGAATGTGAATTTTCTGCATTCCCACCCATCGTTGCAGATAAAAGCTTCTTCTATATCTGGAGTGATTTACAGAAATGATGCAGAAGATGAACTAGATCCACATTCAGTGTTGAAATGATAGTAAGTTTAAATGGAGAGACACTTGCTCAATAAACAGAACGCCCATAAAAGCAAAACCTCTTCCCAATCACTACATTTCCACAACAACAAAAAAAACTACAAAAAAAAAATGCAATTAAGAGAAACCAAAAAGGACACTGAGATGACTCTCACGTTGTCCACACTAACGCAAGCAACAGATTGATGGAAAGGATTCAGGGCTGCAAATCATCTGCAACTCTGCCAGATTAGAGTCCACGATGGACCGAGTCTTTATGTCTGACCCCCAGAAACGAATCCCAGGTCAGCTGGGTCTGTGGAATGCAATTTCTGGCTTTCAGGTTACATGAGTACCCAACAGGACAGCAGTGCTTCATGTCTGCGCAGCATTCAGCCTGGAAAACAAAAATAAACTTCATTAAAAGCTGCATATATCAGTTAACTACATTAGAGAGGACTGATTTTCCATTCATGGTCGAGTGGCAGAAAACGATATTTGCTCATATTGGTGGCGAGTCTTAAATGCCAGTAAGATCTAGGACTAACATTAGAAGTCAACATGCATAGTGACTCACAGGAGAGATTGTGAGGACATTCAGAGGGAGTTTCTAGTATCCTTAGGAATTGCTAGGATGCTTGTAGAGTTAGTTAATATTTGTTTTGACAAAACATGTCAGATTTTTTTAAAATCAAGTTCAAAATATATCCAACAATTAGTTTTTGTTAAACAACAAATCTACAACAGTTTGTTACGATGTACAACAGGGTTTCATGCACGGTCCACTTTACCGTATATTTGCACACACTTGGTAAAATTATCAACCAGAACAGGATAAATGAAATGAAATTCTGGATTAATTAGGATTTATGAATAAATATTAGGCACTTTATTGGGGATATCTAGTGATCTTACGCTTCAAAGACTAAACCTGGAAACACCAGAGATTTTAAAAACAAGTGGACAAACCTACAGACATATGAACAGCCTGACAAATGGCTGGATCTTTCTCTTTCCATACAAACTGTGTCAAGACACTGAGACACCGTGAACATACCTTGACAAAGGGACAGCAGCTCCACTCTGTAGCTGAAATCTTACAGCAGGTGGATTTTGGCGGGCAGACAAACACCCCTGTGCTGTCACATTGTACATTTGTTTCCTCCACTGCCTGCCTCAGCGCAGACTGTTCCACTTTACTCAGAAGGGCAGCGGTGAGCTCCAGATTGTAGCTTTTCTTCTCACATGTTTTAGTTTGCATGTTGCATGTGTAGCCCTGAGGACAGCAGTGCTCGTGGTCAGGGCAGCAAACCGCCTGAAAAGAAGGAGGAATATGCCACGGGTTAGACCTCAGCACAGCTAAACAGGTTTTTCATCTTTATCAGGGCTGACAAAGTCAGAGGCGCTCGAACCTTCAGCAACGGGCAGCAGCCCCACTCGCCGCTCGGCAGTTTGCAGCAGGTCGTTCCTGTGGCACAGCTGCTTTTGTTGTCGCATTTAACGTCGGTCAACACGCTTGGCTCGGTCAGAGCGCCCAGTTTGGTGGACCAGGGAATCCGATGAGGGCCGCTGGAGCACAAGGACCGATGGGGGTCACAAGTGTGTCCACTGGGGCAGCAGTGGATTCCATCTTTACAACACACCGCCTGGAAAACAACAGCTTTTACTCAGCGTACTGATCACGCGCTCTGTATAAAACAAGCAGACTCCTACCTCCGGCAGAGGGCAACAGCCCCATTTGTGGGTCCTCTCCATGAAGCAGCAGGTCGTGTCTTTCGGGCAGCTAGTCTGACCGTCACACATGATTTTCTCCTGCTGAACTCGACTGGTCAGAGCGGGAACTTTGGTTATCAGGGGAAGCGGCGGAAAGACACCGGAGGAGTCGTCGCAAGTTTCAGCCTCCAAGTTGCAAACAGAGCCGTGAGGACAGCAGTGGACGTGATCGTCACAACAAACAGCCTGCAGGATATATAAATTGCAGTTTTTAAATTTTGATCACTTTGCTTAAACCCTGAGCTGATTTGGGTGACCTCAGTTTGGGTTTCTCAATTAACCTGATGTTTAAGGATAATTGAGAAATCCAGTCCTGATTTCTATATATTTTAGTTTCAAGCAGCAAGGTTTTCTTCCTTATGTCAAAACAGTTCTTTGAGTTTTCTGAAGGTACTTTAATTTCTCTTCGCACAGTTTGAATATTTAACAAGTGACCTGAAAACTGAGTAACGATAAAAATTAAAAACATCTCATTTCTAATTTATTACTTTTTCCACATTTCTTATTTCAAATGCAAAAAATAAATGACATCTAATTCATGGGAAAACTTCATGAAGTGGTGAAGATCAAAGTAACCATTTAAAAACAGACTGTAAGAAAGATGAATAGACTAAAACAGATGGATGGCAAACAAATGTCTGGAAAAACAAAAGGCAGACAAGTAGATATTTATAGGGGATGCATAAATAGACAGATAAAGAAATTGACAGCCAGTCAGGGCAAAATAGATATGTAAATGGAAGAAGAATGGATAAAGTGACGCAAAGGAAGGCAAATGATAGATCAATATATTGGCAATCCTAAGTCGCAGATGGATGAATAGATTCTTTAGCTGAATCTAAGATTTACAAAAGATTAAACAGCTTGATTGATAAAACAGCGAGCAGAGAATTTCCAAGGAACTTGGGAAATCCTGTGGAGCCTGGAGTGGTAAAGGAATTGAACAGTGCTGTAAATCAACGGATAGACGACCAGTCTGCAGTCCAGGTTACCTTGGGCAGAGGACAGCAGGCCCATCCCCCACTCGCCGTCTTGCAGCAGGTAGCTTTTCCGGGACACGACGTGGATTTGTCACACTTGCTGTTTTCTGTCAGTAGAGGAAAGACGGGTGTATTGGGGAGCAGCGGCATCAGCGCTACGCCTGAGGGATGATCACAAGTGGAGGCTGCCAGGTTACAGACGGTTCCACTGGGACAGCAGTGCAGGTGGTCCTTGCAGCACACAGCCTGCAAAGAGGAGAGACAACCATTACAGAAGAAAAAGGGAGTGAAGTGTGTGGCAATTTCATCAGGAAAGCTGGTTTGGAGAGTAACTGAGCAGCTGGAATGGAGAAACCACCTGACGAGCCGTCAACCTGGCCATACCTGAGGCAAAGGACAACAGGCCCACTTTCCTGTTGGTGATTTACAGCAGGTGTTTCCGTCAGCGCAGGCCACAGAGGCATTACAGGGAACAGCAAGGACTGAAAAACGAAACAGAAACTTTACATTAAAGCAAGTACATAAACTTTATTCCAGCCGTTTAAACTCCTAAAACACAGATGGATTTAAGATGTTTTAGAATAATCCGTTTCTTTTTCTATTTTACACCTCAAACACTTAAATGTATGCAGATTCCTAAAGAACTAAGGTTTATGAGCCACAAAAGTATAGATTCAGTACTGTGCCAGCTTTACAGCTCCACACATTTTGTTTTTATTTTGGAAAAAACATGAGGTTTGGTAGCATTTTCCCATGTTTATCAACAGGTCGGTTCTAATTAAATGCCAACAGGCAACGCTTTGTAGTGGTGACTTTATGACTAACGAGCCAAAATAGCTAAATAAATAGATGTTTATGGCAGTCCTAATTTTTCGCAAGAGCCCTGAAAAGAGAGGTATCTTAGGAATCATCAAGTCTCCATAGCAACAATTAAACCTACGAAGCATGCTCAGAAAAGGGCTCCGGACTTATTGCAGGGTCCAATTCTGCTTCAATTATAAACTTTTCTACACATGGACTCATGTTTTCGTCAAGCACGCTCTGATACATGGTAGTACTCATGGTGGATTCTCAGATGAACTGGCCAGGTCCTGCTGCTGGAAAACTTCTCCAAACCATGACACTTACTAAATACTGTATTTATTTTACACCAAATCATATCTTCTGTTTTAGTAATGATTAAACTTTAAACTCCTCTCTCCAAAGAACATTACTGCAGTAGTCCTGGACTTTCTCTTCATTCTCTGTAGCAAACATTAGTCCTGCCTTTATGTTGTGTTTATTCAGAGTGCACACCTCCTATGAAAGCAAAACTTCTAAACCCTGTTCCTGATCCAGTCATGATGTTTTAAGGTTTTGGAGGCTCTTTGATTTTTCTTTCAGGATGAACTTGCTTGAAAAGCCAGATGTAGGCATGTTGGCAAATATTCTGGATGTCCTTAACATGTAAAACAGAAGCAATGTTTCCCAATCTTAAGGCGCACCGTCCTGCATGTTTTATGCTTTGCTGCTTCAGCACACTTGATTCAAATGATTTCTATTCAGCTAAAGCCTGACAATCAGCTTCGATTGAAGTTAGTAAGTGAAAATTAATCATGTTTTAGTAGACAAATATTATTGAAGTTGTAACCTACAAGCAAGTTTGGAAACTCTACAGGTCTACTTTGGTGACAGAGTTATCCATCCCGTGAGCTTATGTGCCCATTGATTAATGGGCACATAATATCGCGTATTAATATCGCAAAACTGACATTCAGTTTCAGTCTCCTGTAACTATGACCTCTTTACTGACCTTTGCTCTGCGCTGACCCCTGGTCCATCATGGTCAGGAGCTTCTTAATGGACAGGGGAGCGTTTTCCTGGACGGACACACAGGTGCTGTGTATCAGGTCGCATTTTGTCCCTGAAGGGCAGCAGTGGATGTGGTCTGAACAACAGACGGCCTGTGAGATGACAGGAAGCAGTCTTAACACTCATCTCTTCAGCTACAAAATTCATTTAATACAAAACAGAAACACAAAAATTATTCTTTGATTCTGGCATTTCTTCTGTTTAATAAGGGTTCAATAAAACATCTATACTTGTGATAGATGAATAAGTCATGCATGTAGCAGGCGTGTGCCTCTGCTGTGCGTGGTGTGCCATTTATATTTAAATGAGCAAAAAGCACAGATAACTTTGACATACTTGTGTGAAATCTGGTAGTTTTACCCAGGATTACACAAATTATATCAAACTATATTTAAGATCAACGTTGAGGGCTAATCCTCAATATCTTAAACTCCAGGCTTATTCCTAGCAATTAGTTTTATTCTACTTCCTTTAGTTTTGTTTTGCTTCACCATTAGTGTAATGATGAAGCACTTTTTCTGTTTTAAAATTTGATGTATAAATAAATTTAACATATTATAAACCCCATTTGCCAGTAACATTAAACTGTGCTCAGTGTGGTTATTGTCATTTCTTGTTTCCTTGGTACCACCTATTTAAAGGTGTTTTACTGAAACATAAAACAAAATCAGGTTCCTTCATGTTAAGAGTGTGATGCTTACGTCAGGCATAGGACAGCAGCCGAACGATCCGTTGGTCATCTGGCAACACGTTGTCTGATCAGGACAGACCGTTTTCTTATCTGGACACTCCACTTAAAAAAAAAAGGTCACAGATCAAAATCTTCACTTTAAGAATTTTCTTCCCTTCCTTTAAAGCTCCAAGTTTATTAGCGCTGCAAAAATAAATCTGAATCAGTGGTTTTTACAGTAAAGGCAGCTTACCGTCGCGGGACACAGCAGGAATCCTCTTCATCAGCGGCACTTCATTCCCTCCCGATTTACAGACTCCATGCTTTAAGTCACATGTCGTGTTGCTTGGACAACAATGGAGATGATCATTGCAACATGTGGCCTTCATATAATGAAAACATAAAAAAAAGTTAAAAACTAGATTTAATTACAACTAAAGAACACAGTGTGCAGAGACCAAATGACTCAGCCTGCAGCGGTGAATTGTTCAGAAAGTTTCTAATCATTTACAAACAATTGCACAACAACATATCACTTTTTATGAAGACATTATACCCGAGTCACTGTTTCAGTCTGCATACCTTCTCTGTTCAAACACAGCTATAAGCCAAGACTGGTTGTAGCTTAATTTGATTATGAACTTAATTATAGAGACTCAGTATGCCAGTTATTTTGCTGCAGCTCTGTGACAGTAAAGCAATACATCTCATTAATGCACTTTTCAGGTACATTAGTCTAGATTCTTTCTCAATGGTGGCCTTAAAATCTTGTTTCAAATAACAGTCCCTTTGACAGAACATTTAAACCCAGAAAATGGATGCATTTTCACCAGCTCCAACGAAAAAATGAACACCACATGAGGAAGGAAGCAAAAACAGATTCAAGGGATGCATGACACTGGGATGGAAAGGAGGAGGAAATACTGAAGAAAACCATTAAGGAAAGAAGAGACAAGAAACAAAAGTGTGCAAGGCATGCAGGAAAGAAAATATACACTTCAGGTGAGACATTAACAACGACACCAGGAAATAGTCAATAAAAGTCATAGGGGAGAAAAGACACAAGGACATTTAAAAAACCACAAAATAAAGAATAAGGCAACAAAAAAGACAACGCATGCAAAGAAGAGAAAAGAAAGTAGTTTAAGCATTTAAATGGGGAAGGACAGAAAAAAGTCAACCAGATAAGACAAGATTAGACAAAAAGGATAGAAAGACATCCTTACATGGAAGGAATGAACTAAAGACAAAGTAAAGTAGTAAGGCTACGAAGATAAAGGAAAGAAGGACAGAAAGGAGCAAGTGGAGGTCACATAAAAAATACAAGGAAAGAAAGATCAGAAAACTGTAATTTTTAGATAATTTTGTAGCATATAGATTGTTTAACCAGGTGGAAACAAGCTCCTTCAACTTAAACCATAAAGTTATAATTTAAGGGGCCTGGGAGGGTTTTGATAGGAAACCTCAATCGTATCAGTTTTTGTTAAACTCTCAATAAGTATATTTTTCTAAATATTGAAAATCTCCGTCTTTAAAAGGGCCCACATATACTGCACAAGGTACCGAATGGTTTGGAGGAGCTGCTGTTTGAAAACATCAGAAGGCGACCTATGTGCGTTTCGTGACTGTGATTTCCACTTAGACGTACCAACTGTGGTCAGACTGTTGTCTGTCATTGTGGTAAGTTCTGCAGCAGCCTGCTAGTTAATATCAGGAAATGTCCAACTTTTAATAGTTTTTAAAGCAGTCAAAGAGATTGTTTGTATCCACCCAAATTTGTAAACAGTCAGTAAAACTGACTCAGAGTAGCGCCATGTATATGGTGTGTTGGGGTTTGGGTGCGCATATGTTTTTATGGGAGGCTGGGTTACAACATAAAACTGTGATTTTTTTTTTTTTTTACTTTAATAACTAATTCAGTCTGTACCATCTGTCAGGGGGACAAACACTGGAGATCTAATTGTGTAAATTCACATTTGTGTTGTTCAAAACATTCATTAATACACAATGTTCCTCTTAAGCAAATAAATAAAAATATAATATAAAATAAAAGAAAGAAAGAAAGAAAATAATAATATTCCACAATGACCCTGATCTTGAAAACACTGCAGTCAAACTCAATAATATTCCACAAAGAGTAGCAAACCTTGTTTTAGAGATTTTTTTAAATGTTAAAACAAACACACTGGGAGTTTAGTGAAGTGAAATACAAAATGAACACCTGCTGAATGCAGAACTTCTACTTAATTTCCAGAACATTGTTACTTCTTGTCATTTTGGTCCCTACACTCCATCTCAGTCTTTAAAAGGGGCTGCATAGTGCACAAGCTACCGAATGGTTTGGAGGAACTGCTTTTGTTTGAAAACCTCAAAAGGCGAGCCATGTGTGTTAATTAACTGGTAAATTAACTAGCCCGCATGCGGCTGTACTAGATGTGCTTGCAATAACAGTAATAAACAGCTCTCTTTTACATGTCCACACCATGATGGCTGTCTTTGTTAGATTGCCTAATTAATAATAAGAAGCCATTCTAAAAACTTTAGCAGGTTCCAATTATATATTTGAACCTGTATATTTCTGACTCTGGGTGAACTGGAAAAAAAGGGTTAAAGCCCAAAATTAACATTTTTGCCGATGATTAATAAGTAGAAGCTTCTGACACCATGATTTAAGTCACGAGTTTCATTACTGACAAGTAGTTTTAAAGCATACCTCTTGGTAAGGGCAGCAGCCATATTGTCCGCTGGCCTGGACGCAGCAAGTATAACTATCTGAGCAGCTGCTTTTCCCATCAGGACAAATCACTGCACCAGCCACAGAAACTACAAATGGATAAAGATCAGAGAATCAAACATGTTTTATCCCCCACCCCCAATTAAAACTACCAGGGTATTTTTAATTTAAAAAATGTAATTAAAAATTTTATTAATTAAAATTTTAAATTTTTATTTAATTTTAAATGAATTTGTTGCTCTGGTTTAAAGCCATGACTGACTTGTAAACTGTTTGTTTACAAGAGAAAATCCCAACCTGGCCTATCCTTTGATCTTTCCGCTGGTAGTTTTTCCAGCATCGGGACGGACCCAAGTGATGGAGAAACGCACTTTAAATGGACGAGATCGCATTTTGATCCTCCAGGGCAACAGTGGCGTTTATCCTCACAGCAAACTGCCTGCAAAGATAAGAAAATGCTTGCTGATAATGATGAAGACTGTGGCTCAGTTGAGGACATTGTCCTCTAGTCCTGAATAACCAAAAAATACAAATTTGCAAAAAAATATTTGCATATATATTTCTGGTTCAAAACTTTGTAGATTAATGCCCTAAAATAAGTATGTGACACTGTGTTTGCAATACATTACCGATCCTAGTGGAAGATTCAAGCATCAAAATAATGAGCCTGACAAAAGTTAGGTCAAACCAGATCATCTTCCTTGTAATGTTTCAGGCTCAACAGTGGAATACAACAGAAACATGCCTCTTACAGACAAACAATGTCTCTACCTTGGGTAACGGACAGCAACCCCAAGAAGAATCATAAAGCTGGCAGCAGGTGGTGTCATCAGGACACTCCGACTCTTGGTCCGGACACATGACCGCCTTTATTCTGCTGATGAGCTGGAACCATCAATATCATGTAAACCTCAGAAATATGATAACCAACCACTTTTTACACAGTAGAGCAACATTGGGCAGAATAATGAAGCTTGGTGTTCTATTGCTTAAATACTAATATTGGGCTAATAAAAAAACAACTGGTGCCTTCCACTGACATCTATTAACAATTATTTAAAAAAAAAACAATAATATAGAAGGTCAGATCGACAGAGTGTGAGAATTACAACTTTCTCTTACCTGAGAGGGAGATGATCTCTGCTTACTGGGAAGTCGCTTTATCAACGGAAGTGAAACTGTTTTATTAATACATTTCTGATGGACCAGATCGCACACTGTCCCCTGGTAGCAGCAGTGGAGGTGATCTGAACAACACTCTGCCTGGGTGTGGATTCAAGACAGAAGAGAAAGGTTGACATTACAGCAGCGGATATTCCACATCAAAAAAAAGAGTTTGTTACGGAAACAAAACCACAAAAGGCAAACAGAACTTTCTTAATATAGACAAAAGATGCAGCTTATGCTTTGGCTAGAACAGACAAATGAGTAGCTCACATGTGGCAGCGGACAACAGCCATAACCTCCCTGAGTGTTCTTGCAGCAGGTGTCTTTATCTTCACACATGCCTCCATCGGGGCAGATCAGTGCTGCGCTCAGGCCCAGAAGAGCTAGAAACAAGACCCCCATTTGAAGAGTCTGAACACAATGAGAAGAAAACATGGCGTGTGATAAAGCGTGCCCTTATACAAGACCAGCACCCTCATCGTCTCGGTTTCAGTGTAAAGAACCAACTACGTGCAGCAGCTTTGCAAACATTCCACTTGATAACATGGATTGCAACACTGAAGAAATTCAGGACTTCCCGCAAAGCTATGCCCCTTTCATGCACAAAATATGTAGAATTTTATAAGATGTTAAGAAATCACATTAAAGTAATATTTTTCATCTTTATTTAACAAGTTAACCAGTAAAGTGATTAATTTGCTGTTCTCATCAATAGAGATGCAGCTGTTAGACTCTATAATAGACTACAAAATTTCCTGTTTTGCTTCTCATACATTTCCAAGTGAAAAAGGTCATTGTTTAGTGAATTATCCGACTGGTTTTAGAACAAATATCCATCTGCATTGTTTACTCCAGGTGTAAAAGGTTTTACATTTTGATTGCAGAGATGTAATTCTGGATGCATCTATATGCATCCCCACAGCGTGGAATCAGTTGCAGTCTGAACTTAAGATGTCGGAAATGATTTCACTGGACTTATTTCGAGCAGTTCTTAAAGATAGGCAACAAGATTCTATGAAACAGTGTCATTGTTTTTAAATTGTTTTATACTTGTGCATATGTATTAATTGTTTTTATCTTGTAACCAGGTTGCTATGTATTGCAAATTTTTTGCTCAGGTCCCTCTTGAAAATGAGATCTAGATCTCAACAGGGTTTACCTGATTAAATAAAGGAATATGAATATATAACTTATTGCAAAATCTAAAAGTATGAACACTTTATATTGACTATTCGTTTTTTGATTCTAGTTTTCTCATTTTTGGGGAAACTGGTAGTTATTTTTGGACATGCTGCAGGTTAAGGATCTACTTTACCATTGTGAATAGATGGCTTTAGAGAGGCAAAAACAGTTCAGCTGTTATTAACAGAGCTCTGGGTGCTGCTGCATACTCCTCCAAAACCTGAGGGAAAAAAACAGCAAAACAAACAAACAAAAACAATAAATTAGCTGAGGGGTAGAATTTCCCCTTCATGAGCTAGACCTGTTTTTAAAAGCTGTACAAATAGTCTCTCGACATACTGAGCCTGAAAAGAGTGACTTAGCTACTGTAATGCAAATTAATCTATTTAGCTTAGCGGGCTACGTGGCTAGCATCAACGCTAGCTGCCATGAATTACTTTCCTTGTTTCTCTGCGATAGAAAACAAACAAACATGGCAACTTTACCTCACAGTTTTATGAAGGCAGATGTAATAGGTAGAATAAGAAGTGTCCTCTTTTCACCGCATCGCCACAAACACAAGACAAAAACAACCTGCTACAAATTTTTGAAGGCATTTATCACATGATAGGCTCACACGTGACCTTCCATGTTGATCAGTTTTAAAGGAATAGTACCTCCGACGATGGGATTTCATTAAGCTCTTTTCAGTAGAGATAGGAACGTGTTTTAATTGTAAAGTTTTAGAGCTAAAGGTTAAAGCACTTACATTTTTTTTTTTTGCTCCATAAAAACACAGGATATCTCAAAAGTTAAGGTATTTTACACACTAAGTAAATTGTAGAACACATTGCAACCTGCGTTTTTGTTAGGGTGCCCAAAGACGGTCCTCGAGGGCCAGCATCCTGCACGTTTTAGTTCTCTCTCTGGTGATAGTAAAAACCTTTTCAGCATGTCGGTGTTCTTCTTAGGCCTTCTAACGAGCCATCATTGGATCCAGGTGCGTTTAACCAGGGAGAGAACTAAAACATGCAGGATGCCAGCCCTCAAGGACCCACTTTGGGCACCCCTGTAAAATGTAATGGGTTCTTTCTCATAGAGAACCTGCTGGTTCTGATTTCACCTGATTTGTGGAGATGTTCAACCAACATCTCCACAAGGTCGATTGTTTTTATTTTAGGATTCAAATTCACTTTTGAACCCAAATATGTACATTGCTGAGACATAAATCTTGTATCCTTATTTAATGGTACAGTGATTGAACCTTCCTCT
This sequence comes from Xiphophorus hellerii, assembly GCF_003331165.1. Classification (NCBI taxonomy): domain Eukaryota; kingdom Metazoa; phylum Chordata; class Actinopteri; order Cyprinodontiformes; family Poeciliidae; genus Xiphophorus; species Xiphophorus hellerii. The sequence continues at coordinate 11,946,544 of NC_045681.1, forward strand.
GTGGTTAATGAATGTCATTGCCTCAACAGATGCACATGCCACATTGACATTTCTGGAACTCTATCAAAGAATAAATCAAGATTTTTGGAGGTCAATAATACTCTTCCTGACATCTTTGCTGATTTTGTGTGTGCTTCTATTCCATTTTTTAGACATAATCTGAAAACAAACCCATAACACTGTTGTCACAAGTTTTTGAAAGTAACATTCCAAACACATAAATAATGTGGGAACAAATTTATTTGTATCTTGTCTAATATACAGAAAGGATCAATTTTACAGTTTACAAACAACTGACCAGGTGTATGATGCATATGATTTAGTGCACAGGATGATGGCCTGCAGTTCTGACCTTCTCACCCTCATATGCACAAAATCCAACAAAGTGAACTGCACTTGAAAGGGTCTCCACAGGGGATTCAGTTGTGTGAATCATTTGCAATGTTTGTGTGATGCAAGTTATCTGCATTAACTTAAAAAACCCAAAGAAACTTGGGCAAAGAAAGCCACAACTTCACACTTTATAAAAAATTAATAATTTGTCCAAATACTAAAAAACCTTTACATTTACCAAGTGAACAACATAAGTCAGCTAGATTGATTTTGTGGTTATTTCCTAGAATTACATCGCATTTTCAGTTTGCACTGTAGGCGTGTGACACAAGCATTTGAACAGCAGGCGGATGGTGAAAACCCTCCAGCATGACTTTTCCAACAATATTTATGCATTCAGTCGATAACTCTGCAACAAACAACAAAAAACTTCTTTTAAGTTCACAGTTGCTGATGAATCATAGGCAGTGATGCTAGTAACAGCGGGAGCATGTTGGTCAGTATGTTGTTCTTGTAAACATTTGTGACCGGAAGTAAATTTTGTTACAGCAAGATTAAAGAGATTAAGTGTTTTTAAAGTGGAGTTGTGTGGAGAAAGCGGATGCAGTCAGTAGCTTACCTGTAGTAGAAAGCACTCAAATCGGTCTTGGTTGGGAAAATCGGTTATAGTCAAGTTAACAATAACCCTGTGCTACTTGGTAGGGAAGCCGTGGCCTTTGAGTAACTGCTAGCTTGATTTTGGATAGCTGCTATTTTTAGTTTGAGCAAGTGTTAGCTGCGTTTATTTTGGCTTGACTTGGTAACCATATTTAAGACTTGGATGTAAAATTGACCCAGTAGCTGTTCTTTGGCTAAAATTAGCTTTTTTCTTAACCCTGGATAGTCATTCGCTTAATCTCAAATAGATGAATTTATTATGATTAACTTCACGCTGATCTCTTAATATCATTGACTTGGCTCTAATTAAAACTAAGCTGTTGGCTTAATTGTGATCATTTATTAGCTCTACTCTGATTGTATCTATCAGATAGAAGAGTTTAACTTGACCCTTTTATCTATCTAACTTGACCCTTCAATCTGAATTTCTCTGATTTTTCAAGCCGAATTTGCTCTGGCTGCTGTCCACAGCAAGATAGTACAGCTTCAAATTTTTCCACACAATACCACCAAAAAAGCAAATAACTATCTCTTTAAGGAGAAAAGTCAGTGTATCTTCATTTATTTGGCAACAGAATTCACTGCAACTGTGATGTTTTGTGCCAAATATCCTCATTAACATCTTTGAAAAGGTTTCAATAAAAACACCCTATACTACATGTTACATGCACGTTTTATACACATAAAATCTCATAGAATTCATCAGAACATTTACAAGTTTGGTGAAAAACAGGATAATTACAAGGTGTCAGATATCCAAGGATAGAATAGCCACAAGAAAAGCTGTCAGATTTGGCAGGCATGCTCCTCAGTGTCACATGATGTTACCTCAATGCAGTGTGCTTATCAGTGCCTGTCGATTTCGACAGAGTGGTTTAGGTTACAACTAACTGCATTTTATAAACCATGCCCATCACTCGATTCTATGTGAAAGAAGGCACTTACAGGAGAGAAGTGGTACAGGCCTTGTATGCAATCCACTGTGTGTATCTCAATAGTGAATCTTCAAGTAAATTAGCAGTTTTGCTGAGTTGCAGACATATTGTGGCGATTAGGGACTGGCTGTACAGGAGCCTAAAGAACAGTAGAGCTGGGGGCTTTTGGTGCCTTCTGTTAACTTCATACATTCATATGCATGCAAAATCTTTCTATAACAAATTGTCACTCAAATGTCTGTGGGTCTATTTACACAAAAAGGTTCTGCTGGCCAAAAAAATCTCAACAGGAGAAAGGCAGACATTTTGGCAAATTGTACAGTACATCACTGTGATAAGTCAGTGACACAAAGGGTGACTTTAAGATTATGCTTAAAATTTCAAACCAGTACGATTTAAACAAGAGACCACAGTACATTAACACAGTAAAGGAGGAAGAAGAAATAATTTCTTCTTAAAAAGATGTAAATAAAACATTTGTTCACAGGTGCTTCAGATAAATGTGACACATTTCAGACTTCTCCAGTCTTTGAGATGTTCTTTCCTTCATACAATCCTTTTCTGATCACTATTTTGAAAACAGAGTGAGATTTTGAGTGAATTTAGATTCAGTGTAAGGGATTTAATTTAGCTACATATAAATAAATCCCATAAAACAAGTAATCCGTGTGGTTATATTTGGTAAGTATCAATCAGTCATCAAAGTTTAGGTACTCTATTCTTGTATTTCACTCTGCAAAATGGCTATATCCACAGTCGGCATTAGGGATGGCTCAGATGATGGTTAAGTGAAGTCACAGGATACACAATAAACTGGACAGAATCAGCAGAAATCAGAGGGGTCAACTGAGACAATCATCAGAAATGTCAAACAACAACCAGAAAGTGGACCAATGAAGCAGTGGTTGTGCTTATTGGGATCTTCCTGAAGGGAAAATTCAGTCCACCTCAAAGTTCATCAAAGATCCAGTGTTCACTAAGTTTGAAAATCTCACTTCCTAGGGTGGAACACCATGAGAGGTCTGTCTTCAATCTTCTGCCAGGGGCTCTTTTTGTTCTCATCTTTGTCGTCGGGATCATCTTCAGGGCTAGTCATAGAGTCACGGCGATTCTCACTGTTGCTGCTGCGACTGCTGTTCCCTCGGCTACGACCTCTTCTGGGGATGGTGGATCCACGTGAGGACGACCCTTCATCAAGAAGAGGAGTGAGGGAATTCTCTTCTGGTGACACCGGGCGTCCCTCGCTGCTGCTGGGCTCGCTGTGGTCAGGGTAGGCAAGTTTGGAATAATTCTTCCCACCTCCACTGCCGCTGCTGACGCCGTGGCCCTTCCGTCCTCCTGTCCCCCAGCGTTCATCCTTTCCCTTACGATTGCCCGATGATTTTCTCTCTTGAGATTCAAGAGGCGGCTCAAGGTTCACATCTCGCTGAGCGCTACTGGAGCCACCTCCAAACCCGCCGCCGCTGAGGTCATTGCTGACGTCGATGTAGGAGTGGCGGACGTGAGCATTAGCGCGTCCATCTAGGGAGATGAACCATGCTCGTGGGTGCTGTTTGACGCCCAACTCCAGGAGCTTCTTCTCCGTCAGAGCCTGCAGTTCCCCATTCATCTGAGCCATTGTGGAGTCGTTGAAGAGCACAGGAATGGTCACAGCTCCACCGGAGGAGTCAGAGGCCCAGCTCGGCTCCTCAGAGTCGTCACCCTGAGATCCACCTTGTTGCTGCTGGCCTTGTTTCTGGGAGTGGTGGTGGTGATGCTGCTGGCCTCCTCCCATCTGTGTCCCATCTTTGTCCTGGTCCTTTTGATCCTTCCCATCCTTACCAGAGAACTCAGAAGGTAGGCGCATGTAGTGTGCTGGGATAACCAGGGTTGGCACCATACTCCTGTACATGTTCTCCTTCATCTGGTCGATGGAGCTGCAGAAGATAATCTGACCTGGCTGGGTGTTAAGGGAAGTTGGTCTAGCAAGGCTATCTGCTGCTGTTGCTGAATATTCTGGAGGTTTGTCAGACTGACTTGGTACATATCCCTGGAAGCGAGGTGGAGACGGGGGATCGGACGAGTATCCTCGATTGTCATTGGCATTGTGATGTCTGTGGTATTCAGACTCCTTGCTCTCCTTGGGGCTGTAGCTTCGATTGTAGTCTTCATGTAGTAAAGGGTTGTCCAGGTTGTTGGTCTCAGTGGCACGTGTAACCTTCATGGGGAAGCTCTCTCCCCGCTGGGAACCTGAGGTGCTTTTCCCTTTGGCATGTCGCAGCATGTGAGCTGGAACATGCTTAGTCAGGTCTTCTCTTGAACTCTGGTAGTCTCGCGATGGAGACATATCAGATTTGTCGTTGGAGGGGCCTGACTCCACATGGCCTCCACAGATAAGATTCAGACGTGAAGTTGATGTTCCCTGGTCTCTCTTAGCTCCATTTAGATTGGATGAGTGGGCTTTGCCTTGATGTCGGCGAGGTTTTAGGCATTTTCGTCTGGAAATTAAATGTTAGAAATCAGAACTCAAAAAACTTCTTACGTATAGCAATATGCATGTTAAACTATCTATTTTGCATTTGTAAATTTTCCTGCAAATATGAACCTATAGGTAAGACCTGTGCCTACGCTCGCCACACCTGCAGTAGTAGAGCAGCACACAGAGCAGGATGAGCACCAGCAAAGCCAGTGAACCCAGAATGGACAACAGGAAGAGGGTGTGGTAGGTGGTGATGTCCCTCAAACCTGGATGAGAAAGACCAAAACCTGCAAAACATTTTATTAACATTTAATCTTATAACAGAGAATATATTCCATTGCTGTCCAGTGTACTAAAAAACACATGTCATGTGTCTACATGTAAGGAAACTAAGATACATTGTGAAAAATTTAATCCTTTCAAATCTTTGAGGTGTGTGTGCTTGATGCTTTGTTCTTTTGAATAGTCCATGTGTATCAGGATCCTGGTCATATAACTCACAATGTTCTGTTGCTTCAGGAGAATCAAAGACATCATTGTTTTGTTTTATTATTTTTTCCCCAACTGACCATCTAGGAATTAAATTTCAAAGCTCTACGTGTGCCCCTGAGTGGTCAGATAATCAATAGCTAAATTAATCCAAAGGTATTTCCTACAGTACTGTGTATGGCACCTACAGCACTAAAATAAAAGCGATAGGGTACTGTTAGAGTAAGTCTGAAAAACTTTCTCAGAAGAAAAACTAAGACTGAAATCAGTAATATATAAACACAGACCCTGTAAACTGAGGAAAATGCTGCAAAATCAATAAAGGCTAAAGGTTAAACATTTCTGTCTTGGAAACACTGACAGTGCAACGAAACACTAACAGCTTCCAAAAGACAGATTCAAGATATCCAACTTTCTGTTGATGTGTGTACCTGAAGATGAAGGAAAGGCAGCCAACCAGTATCCCATCTGAGGAACCACAGCGGTCCAAACAAACTGTGTCCCGTCCTTCTTAACATAGCCAGTCCCATTCCGAACCCACAATCCTAAAAAAACAAAAAGAAAAGAAAAAAACAAAACACGATATTATCATCATTACATTAATTTTGTCAAAATCAAATGTTTCATCCAAACCTTAGCAAATATTTGGTCTATGTAATTTCACCAGTCTAAATAAGACTTTCTATTTCAGGAGAGTTACATAACCTCCTGTCAGCTCTATTCTTCTATGATTTATGTGTATTCCTTACCCGTCTTTGGCTGATAAAGCCAAGTAGGGACACTCGTGGCCATCCTGTTTCGGGTGTCAGACGGCAGCGGTACAGAGATGTGGATCGGATCAGAGACCTGGATCGTACTGCCATCCTTATCAAACAGCTGGATGCTGACCACTGCCAGTGCTGTCAGGTCTGCCCATCCCGTTTCTGCACCTGAAGAGAAAATATCGCTTAACATCAGCACTGACTCTATGTTGGATGAGTTTATGGAAGAAAACCTTCCATAATGGGTGTCTCTTTCAAACTCTATGACATACACATTAGTTTGAATGTGTATGTCATTACATTGCCTTTCATATGCAGTTTGAAAGGCAATGTAACTGGCTTTCAAACTGCAGTTACTTTTCTCAAATTTTTAGTAAAGTTGAGATGTAAGTTTTCTCAAAATGTAAAGGCTGTGCCAAGTTAATAGTGTCCATATTTAGATATAACATTCATGGGTTCCTCAGCTTGTAAAACTTAATTTAACAATAAACCTAAAACTACCTGATCCTCTGGTTTAAAGACTCGAGGAACACCCTTAAACACAAAACACGCAGGTACTAACCTGAACTGTTGGTCTCCTGGCCCAAAAGAAATGGGAACCCACCAATCTCATACTGACTTCTGGCTGTGGTCAGAGTCGCAGACAATGCCGTGTAGTTAGAGCTGGAAGGCAGCTGAATGGATTTCCTCTGTAGCTGAACCAACGGCTGGTTTCGAGCTCCTGGAGAAAGTTTAAAAGCTTCAAAATAATGGAAGGATTTTCATCTTTGAGGGCTTTGCAGTTAAATCTAAGAAGGACACCAGTGAGCTAAATACTGAACAATATCAGACACAATCCATACAGTAGAATATGAATTTTTATGTTCAAACTTCAATGTATTTTATAAAACAGACCAATTAATATGCATAAAAAGAGTATTTTTAAAGATGTCTTTTTTTTTCACAAAAATTATTGAAATATAGGATTCATATTAAGACAAGTAAATGTTTAATCGTTCCTCACCTGGTGATCCAGACAAAACCTGCAGGATGTCATCGTACAGAATGAGAGTTCCTGGCCTCTCAACGAGGAGGTACAGGCTGACCGAGGCGTACACTGAAACAGATAGACATTCAAAAGGGAAATTAACACATTCATACATAGAAGACAAAACCACAAACAATAATTAGGTTTTAACTTAAAAAAAACTCCTTCTAACAAAACTAACAAGGTGAAGCAAGAGCGTCAAACGTGAAATTCTGAGTGTTTGAGTCCTGCATCAAAGCAGTGAGTATTTGCTGTTTTCTTACTCGATATTTTAAGAGGCGATTATATGAAACTACATATTATGCAAAATGTATCAGGGAAAATAAAGAGCAATAGTTGTTACTGCAAGGTGATTGTGGACAGTGATGCTAACTGATTTAGTAAATTTCAATAAAAGTCCTACAGTATTTACTCTTTAGGAACACATGAATAGCTCTGGGAATGACGACATTGTCACAAACAAACTGATGTGTTTTCTGGGTTTTATGCATGAAGTGTGAAATACACTATCTGACTAATTTATACACAGCGGCTGCGACTGGGATAAACTATTTATAAGCCCGGATTGCACATTTCCTGCCACCCTGGAATTAGTCTCTGATAATTAGTTTTTTTTCATCCAGCTGCATTTATGTAAAAGCACATTTTACACTAACAAAAATGCAATATTTTCTATTAATATTAAAGCCCTAAATGTTTTAAGCCAAAGCTGAGGCATGGTGATGAAGTTGTGAACCTACATGGGATCCGACTGGAGTGCCAGGGCACCGAGTTGGTGATGTAATCCCGTTTGGAGGCTGTGATGATGACCCAGGTGCCTGCTCTGTACAGGAAGCTGAGTCTCACCACACCATCGCTGCCGGCATGGCTGGATGCCAAAAGCGTCTGATTCCCATGGACTTCTACCTGAGCGTCTGCTAACGGTGAGAGGTCACTGTTGTCAAAAACCTGGACTTTTACTTGCACCTCTGCAAGAAGAGAAAAAGATATAAATTTTTTATTATTTTTTTTTAACTAAATGTCTTGACAGTAGTACATGAAATAAATAAACCAAATCCACTGGAGGGCATAAGCTGTAATTACTTTCCTGTAGTCTCATTAATCTGCCTGACTCCACTTATTGAGGTGCTAAAGTTGTACCAGGATTATAAAGTGTAATGTTCTTATTATGTTCTGAATTCTGAGACCACATATAATTTGCTAATATATTACTATAAGACTGCACCTACAAATCCAAATGGACTGAACTTATGTAGCACTTTTTCAATCACTTTGACCACCGAAAGCACTTTACGCTAGAGTCACATTCACCCATTTGCACTCACAAATTTATACACCAATACACAATTTGGGGGTTCAGTGCCTTGCCCAGAGGCACATCAACAGCATAATCAAACCTACAACCTTCAGACAAGACAACTACTCTACCCACAGAGCCACAGCCGGCCCCACAAACTGAAGAAGAGATGATCAACATCTTATGTTGGCAGTTGAAACACATTTGCAGAGATTAATATAATAGAAATCAGTTGAGAACTAAACCCATAAAGTATATTCATACTATGTGTATGTTTAAAAAGACTTTTTAATAAAATTATTGAGTTAGCTAAAGGCTAATTTAGCCAACTTCAAAAACAGCTTAGCAATCTATAAACCGTCTGTGTTTTCAACGTAATATTGAAGAAAGATTTGAATACATGTAACAACAGGAGGCTCTTTTCTTATTTGAAAGTGTAAAACATTACATGAAAACATATATATTTGAAATTGGTTCAAAATTCATGTTTTCTTGATCAGATTTTAGAAGAGCAAATCCAGCTGCCATCACTTCCAGTAGAGATGGATTACTTTCCCAAAGGGAATGTCATCACAGACAACACCCTCTACAAATCTCCTCATCATGTTTTCAACCCTGAAACATTTACTTTCTCATCCTGCCTCTTGGATCGCGTGAATATGGGTCACACTGTTTCTATGGTTACACTCCGACTCTCCCAAAGATGTCCTGTTGTGCTTCCTCACTCGAATAAGTTTCTGTGTCGCTACAAGCTGTGGTCCTCAAAAACCCTTCAGCGCAAGAAAAAAAAAAAAGTGACGCTATCAGTTCCACTGACGGTCAGTCAGATCATAAGCAGCATGTATGTGTGTTGGTAACTGTGTCTATGTTCATTGAACATGGCTAAATTCTGTCACACATTAGCATAATTGGACCTATAAAGGCCCCCTTGTGTATGTGTTTGGAGAGGATTTCCTCAGTCTGGGCTCTACACTTGAAAAACTGGCTTGAAGCAGCTCTATTGATATAAACACTGAGTCACAGTGTCACACAGTGGAGATTTTCGCTCTCAAAAGCCCTTCAGCTGTTATTCAGAGCAACATAAAGCACTGCAGACACTGAAATGGGATAAGAAATGCCCTTGTAGTACAAAGTTAGCACTGCAGTTAATGTTAATATTGCTTTAAATGTAAACATGGTAAGACAAATTGTGAATTTAAACAATTTTTATTTTTTATTTGTAATTACCTTAAATCCAATTATACTGTTAATTTTGCCCTTGCAATACTTTAGAAAACACAGTAAACAACCTACATGAGTCAGGGAAAAGTAAATCCACCTGGACAATTGGGCGTGTATGAGCAACTCCACCCCTGCACGTTCACCTGCTCAAACATTTCATATTCTATTTGAGCTCTTTTCTATACCGGGATTGTGTTTCACTCATATTACCGTCACCTGCTTGGCCCAAATATAATATGCGTCAGTGTATGAACAAACTTAAATAAAAGACAATATCTGGTTTCAACTAGTGCTCCCAAAACAATTGAAGAAATTACATTCACTTTAGAACATGTTGCAGCATCAAACTGTTAAAATAGAAATGTTTTAGTTTGAACATTAAACAGATACAGTCATACAAATTTAAATTAAATGACAAACTATTCCACATGAAGGCTGTGCTTTGACTTTCACCTTTTTAGATGTTAGGTACTGATCTAAAATTAAACAGTATGTTCTGTAACTGTAACATTTTATAGTCATTAAGTCTCCATTCAATAAATTAAGGTGGTTGTAAAAAACTATGCTTTGATTTAAAAACTGAAGTAAATGTAAGCAACACTGTAACAATATAAAAGAGCCTATGTGTGGGTAGCTGCATTCCTCCAGACAGAGTCTGTGACCATGCATGCATCTCAAAACAGCTCCGGGCATGCATAATACACAGCAATTACATAATGTCCTTCAAAATGTACATCAGCATAACAACAGTAGAGGAGATTCTCTTTTTCCATGCTTTGTTTTATTTACAGAGAAGAACAGAAGTTTGGGTTTTTTTTCTCCTGCAGTAAAGCAGATTTGATTCTTTTCTGAAACAGAAAAACGTTTGGTTGGATGACCTAAACATTTCCAGCTTCTCAGCCCCTCCTGATCTCCCTGTCATCAGGGTGCACAGCAACAATGAGCAGCATGAAGGCCTGCCTGTGAAGGAGCAGCACTCCCAGGCCTGTGCTCTCAGGAAAAAAAACCCTCACATTTCCACACCATTTCAAACCAATCACTGCAGCCAACTCCAGCACGGCCTCGCTGTCATTTCACTCCATGTTCATTAAAGAGCATTTCAGGCCGCACACAACAATGTCTGCAATCGTCTCCCTGATAATCTAATTCCTATTTAGACAACGTGAAGTCAGGGGGGCGCAGCGCTGCAGACATCGACGAGGGCTTTTTTTTTTTGTCGACAAAAGCAATAAAACAAGCAACCACTCCCATCTCATTGTGCTGCATCCCCCCCTGTCCGCCGCCGAGCTTACCAAATGCTCCCTGATCCGGCAGAGATTTGGCCAGCGCCTCCCAAACCGACAAGAACAGGAGCAAACAGGAGATGCGGTGGAGCGGCATCTTTGCAGCTACATCTCTCTTTCCCAGATCGGCGGCCGTGCTTCCATATTTCTCCCCCTCTTCAGTCGATTCCCGGATGCCTGCCTTTGACTTGGGCTTGAGATGCTGCCGCCTGTGTGGGCTTCGCCTTGTTTTTATTGTCTGAGGTGGCAGCAAAAAGAGAAATGTTTCCCTCTGCTGATCTGCAGGGGAATAGCTGCACAGATCCAAGACTGTTGGTTCAAAAATAATTTACAGGCTCGTCTCAATAAATTAGAATACCGCCAAAAGAGTTTATTTATTTCAGCAATTCAAGTTAAGAAGTAAAAATCACGCATTTACATTTCTTACAAAAGTGGTATGTTCCTACCGTTTTTAACTGCTTAGTGCATTGTAGCGTGATTTTGAGGATTGCATCTTACAGATAAAATACATTCCTCCAAAACTAAAAAAAAAAAAAAAAAAAAAAAAAAGCTATTAGGGCCAATAAAAAGGGATTTTTAATTACATTTTTAAGCCCTTTTTTATGACTTTCACAATAATGGGGAACAGTTGTTCAACAGACTATCACCGATACTCTCCACTAGGGGCGGTGTTTAGCCACAAGAGGTCATTTTTAAAGAAGCTGGCTTTCCACAGTTTGCCGAATTCAAGCACATAAACCAAAAGTTTAAAAAAAAGGAAAATGTTTGGTCAAAAGATTTGAGCAACTAGCAGGAACAGTTAATTTAGTTAATTTTGATAAGGCCGGTGTGGCTCACCACTAAGGATGCAATTCTGTCAGGGGATGAGCACTTGTAAAAAAAAAAAAAAGACTTTTTTGAACATGTAATTTTCATGTTCATTCAGTTGGGATTTTAAGTTCCAATGTGTTGTGCAGTGTTAGGTATCAAAGAAATGTAATAAAATAATCATAGCCTGACTATAGCGAGGACAGTAGAAATAGAAGTGAAAAGTTAAAACCAAATGTTCGGATGCCTTTTATGAACAAACTAGTATCAGCACTGCATTGAAGCTGATTGTTACAGTAAGTCAGAAAAGTAGCAGTTTGCAACTCATGGGTCATTAGTGGAAAAGATGTAAGGTAGTTGCTGTTTAAATGAAAAGGTGGTTATTGTAGCGTTCTGTCGTTATTAGTGATGACGTTGAACATTTTGATTGAATATTGTGGAAAAATGACTGACAAAATTAAATCCAGGTAAAATTAATGTGTAGCCAATGTTCAGACGACCAGTGATGTTTTCAAAAGTTCAGTTAATTCGCAAAAAAAAACAACTGAACCCACACTTCCTCTCAACTGGTTTAAAAACCAATACACTGAAGTTTAAAGAAAATTATGTAAATGAGAGTAGTGAGAGTAAAATGTAAAAACTAATAAAATAGAGTCTTATTGTGACTTGTCAACTTGTTGACTAATGTAAGTTGAAGAGTTATTGGTAAAATTCATAACTAAAGCCCATCTCATATGCAGCCATTGCGAGCAGCAGACAGTTTGCTTTTGACTGATTTCAGTATCAGATTAAAGTTAGTGAAACCTCCGTCTGTGGTCTGTTACTCACATTAAAGAGACTGAAAGGTATTTAATGCTGTATTTCCACTCTAATCCCTTTTTCTTTATGCCTGGTTTAACCACTCAACATAAGCTGCTGGTTGCTACATTTATCATCTTTACTGTTTAATTCAACATCCATCTTGTGCAGAAATTTTACTCTTGCTGTATATTTATGGGGATTTATAGTTAGAAAAATACCTGTGAACTGGTCTCTGGAGCATTTCATTTGGTAATCGTTCCTCCTGCTTCTGTATTTAGCTGATGGTCTACACAGATGCATTTCAAGGAAAATGAAATGTAATAAAAAGAAGTTAACGACATGAAAACAAGGGTAAAAAGTTTCATATCTTTTATCACTGAAGGGCTGGTGGAGCACTTTTTTATGTACAAGATGGAAAAAATATCATTTAGGACAAAAATATTTATTTTGAAACTATCTCACAGGTAGAATAGGTAGTCTGAAATCTTCTCTAGGCTCCATGTTTTCCTCCAGGATCATCCTGTATTTAGCTCTGTCCATTTTCCCTTCAACAATAATTAGTTGACTTTCTCTGCTGGAAAAAAAAAATCTAATTCCCACAACATCACGCAGCCACTGTAAGGTGGTGAGTTCAGGATGATGCATTGTGTTAATTTTCTTCCACATACAGTATTTTACATCTTGGCCGCAAACTTCAATGTTTGTCTTCAATGTTTATCGTGTCCCCTACATGGCTTGTGGCAGGCAGGACTTCTTTTGGCTTTTTCTTAACTATGATTTTCCTCTTGCCACTTTTCTATAAAGGACAAATTTGTGGAGTGCAAAACTAAAAGTTGTCTTGTTTATAAATCTTCCCATCTCACGCATGAAAATTGTATTCTTTCCCAGTACTTCAGTTTAAGTTGTCAGTCATCTCCAAGTAGGCCTGCAGTTGAGCCGTACTCTTTTCATTTTCATAAAAATAGTGCTTTGCGAGGCGCTCAATGTTTATAAAACCATTTTTAAAATCTATCCCTGTTTTAACTGTCTAAACTTTCTTATGTTGTTTATTCACTAATGTTCTGCAACAAACCCCTGAGGCCTTCAAAGAATCAGTTGCACTTTTCCTTCCACCTCTTGGTTATGCTCTACTTTGGGTTGGCCTATTACATAAAATACGGTTGTAACATGACAAAATGGTTAGAAAGAGTCAATTTTTAGAACAGAAACTCCTCTTTTTGTCCTCCACTCTTGTTTTCCTCATAATGTAGGAACACACTGAACCACAACCACATACTGACAACATGCTGCCTTAGTCAAGCAAGAGGAACTGAAGAAAAAAAAAAAAAAGCTAGAGTCCCAAAAAAAGATCTTTAGAAAGTCTGAAGAATGGCTGACTAATACACTATAAAACAATGTAATAAAGTCTGACTCCTCGGATAGAAGAAAGATTAACTTCTACACCGACCCGACATATGCGCAAGCTAACATTGAGCTGGAACATAGCAGACCAAAAACATTGCAATACTTTCAGCATTGTGAACCAAAAGGGAAGTGTCATCTCTGTTCTGCTGGGAAGGGGCTTTATTCTAAACAACAGAGAAAGATCTTGGGAAAAAAATAAATAAATCTTGAGTCAACATGTTTTGCTTGGTTAGCCATGACGGCTGCCTGTAACTTGTGTTTGTATGGGACTTGAGAGCCACATTTTATTTATGTACTTCAGTTAGTGTTTCAATTAAAGCTGATGTTCACAGATTTAAAATGCAATAACAACTGATAAAAATCAGTTTCTTTAATAAAAAATCAGTTTTTTGCTTGTTTGTTGAATGTGACTTTTATTTTAAACTTGAGGGCATCAGGGCCTGATCGTTGCATTTTCCCCATGTGTGGTCTTGTAACTCTCCTCTGTGAAGTCTTTAACCTATGATCTCAGCTCCCGTTCTATACGACCCTCCCAGGATAACTCCACCACGTCCTGTTTGCCATCCAGGCCTGGAACGAAGTGTGACTCTGGATTAAGAAAGGGTTTTTAAGACATGTCCACCAACAAATTTTATATTCAAGTGTGGGCTTCTGTGGTTCTGCTATGGGTGTGAAGTATGAAGGAGAAAGCTCCACTCATTAACTTGTCCTGACCACAATCAGTGAAACCACAAAAATGCAACAAATAAAAGCAAAAGCAAGGGGAGATCACGGCTTATGTTGGCCAACTTATCATGCTGGCCTTGTTAAATTAATTTTCCATTCATAATAAAAAAAACCAAAGCATTCATTTGTTGACAAAATGACAAAACCCAAGCCGAGCCAGCCACCCTGTGGTTATATCGAGACCTGTGGGTCCAGTTATGGAAGCGCTATAGCCAAACATTTTGCAACAACAGAGAGACTAAAGTAACTGAGCAGTGTGTTTGGTATGAAGGGCTGATGAATTTATGTTGTGTGTTGTTTGGCGGGTGGGGAGCAAGGAGAGAAGCATGACTTGAGAAATTGGTTGTGAGGTTTTATAGCTGGAGACACTGCAGTTTTCCAGGTCTATAAATGTTACTGGAGCTGTTGTTTGTTGATGAAGCAGCTCACGATGTCCTAAAACTAATGTAGAACATTCAAATACAGCATGTAACTGCATTAGAACAGTAACAAAACACTATTTGCCCTCATGAATGCATAGCAACTAAACCTTACAGTTAAAAAACAAACTATTAAACACGTTTTACATTTGCACATTTACAATGCTTGGGCTGTGATGTGTGAAGTTGTAAAAAAGCTAAAATGCAAGCAAATAGGCTGACAAAACCTCAACAAATCTTTAAACTGAGTTTTAAATGAAACTGGATTCTGTACATCTCATTACTCTGTCATGAATTGGCACAATAATAAACGGAGCTTGCAAGATGAACCATTTTGGTTTTTTCCTTTCTTAAAACTGGTAAAAAGAAGCAACAACAAAAAAAGCACAGAACGGAGGACGTCTGATTGTTTGAGGTCATGGGTTTTTATAACCAATGTCATCAGGCCCAAGTACCGAAGGTCTGCTGTACTTCAAGGAGTAATTATTTAGGCTTCTGTCCTTTCTCTAGGAATCTATTTTTGCTAGACAAACTCAGGATTAAGTGGTTCAACAGACAAAACCACATAAAATGGCCTAAAACATGACTGAAAATGGTTGAAAAAAAAAAAGCCAAGAAAAGGTTGGTTTCAGAAAGCCAAAAGAAATATTGGTCAAGACCACTTTGAAAGATTACAAGAAAATCTGACCATAAAGAAAATATAAAGGGGTGAGGGATCTCTAAAAATTATTTTTCAGTACCACTTTACCTTTCAGTGCCTGTATATTTTGGAATATTCATCTTGGACACAACTTTAAAAATGTTATACTGCAGCATGTGTATACTTTTAGGCTTTATAAATATGAATACAATTTTCATTAGGTAGACAGGAATTTGAAGGCATCATGTATCCAGATTTTCTATTTTTATCATTACTTCAGCATAGTTTAGTCTTTGGATGCAAGTCCTCTACAAAATCTATCATTATTTTGTAATCAATTTAATTGCTTCTTTGAGAAAAAGGATTTTGAAAGATTTTTACAAAGAACAAAGGCTGGCTCTACAAAGAACAAAGAAAAAAAGATCAATTAAATCTACTGATCACTTGTTTTTAATAGAAACATGGAGAAGGTTTTGGATTATTTGAAAATTGAACCTGTGATTAAAGTGTTTTCTATACATGCCATTCATCAGTTTCCATATAAAGACACAAGCCTAAATAATAATTTCTTGAAAACAAATAGGCTTTCACATTGCCTTCAGTGTTGGAGCCTAATTAAAGAGATGACCGGGGTTATAGGAGCCCCTGGCCTCAAACAATCAGGAGACGCTCTTTGATTGCTGTTTTTGCATCATTCCAGCAATGAAAGCTATGAAAAGAACCAAACCGATGAAAGAAGACTTGTCTTAAGAAGGGAAATACAAGCTACAGCACAGCTTATCAAAAACAAAAGATTATTGTACAAAACTGCTGATAGCACAACTAATGAAATATTTAAAAGAAACCAATAAATCAGATTAATAATTGAGTTGAAAACATAGTTGGAGGACATATTGTCCTACATTACGTTTCATAGTAATTGTTGGCAAGAATCTTTGGTTTTCTTAATTGAAACCTGAATTAGAGGCGGTTTAAAATGGCATTTGAGTAAAATATTAGATTGTAAAAATGTTAATTTTTGTTGAGTGGGGTTTGTCTGAAAAGTGGGTGGAAAAGCAAAAGAATGCACTTGGTCATTGCGTCATTCAAGATCTACATCAGGGGTGTCAAACTCCAGTCCTCAAGGCCCACTGTCCTGCAGTTTTTAGATGTGTCACAGGTTCAAAACGCTGGATTGAAATGGTTTAATTACCTCCTTCTTGTGTAGATCAGTTCTCCAGAGCCTTAATGACCTAATTATTCAGGTGTGGTGCAGTAGAGGCACATCTAAAAGTTGCAGGGCCCTCCAGGACTGGAGTTTGAAACCTGTGATCTACATAAACAAAAATTTATCAGATTCCCAAACATTGGATAAAAATAAAGATCCTGCAAAAAAAAAAGTCCAGTGGATAAAGTTTGCAGCTCTAGTTATAAAACTCTGTGGTTTTGTCTAAAGTGAGCTGGTGGACTTATTGTAGAGAACTTTAATTAGTGTACATTTTAGTGTCAATTCTACACGCCAAGACCCACAGTCTGCTTTTTATATCACTTACAGACTGAATACCTTTGAGGAGTCCCATCATGAGTCTGATGAAGAACAGCTTGTGAAAGGTTGGCATTCATGCACCCTCTCCTGGGCAACAGGAAAGAAGATTTTCCACAGACAAGTCTCAGCAGCAGAGCTCCAGATTAGTAGGAGAACATCTGCCAGAGTGAGGAAGTCTCTCAGCGAGAGTTGATTCAAATTCCTTTCGACAGGAGGTGGCTGGGTATAAAGAGGGCAGTGAAGGAAATTTACTATAGAGGAATATTTTCCAAAATGTAACTTATGCAGTATATAAAGAAAACAGTTTGAAAAGGACTAGGAGAGCTGCTACTAGGACTCTACTTCTTCGAACAGCATGATGAAAATATTTGTGCTTGCTGTTGGTAGAAACAAAATACAAAAACACACTGTTGAAACAGATACCGTGGATAAATCTGCTTTAATGGATAGAACGTTGAAAAAGGTCAATTTAGTGTGTAAGCTTTTGACACCTCCGTCCGACAACTATTATGGATATAAAACATAAATGAAATCGAGATAATCAAACGGCGAACCAGTAGTTTCCCTTAATCAAGATGGTAAGGAAAGAACTTGTTCTAGAAGTAATTCCTAATAATGCAAGGTTGTACAGAGCCTTGCGTTACCAAGGATCTTTGTTTGTCCTTGAACTTCTTGCTCAAACTACAGATTTGGGTTTTCTGGAGTTTCTACCAGCTTTGAATATCTACAGACATTTTTCTAATACATTATTTTACCCATTTTTCTTGCTAAACAGCTCAAGTTCAGTCAGAGTAGACGGATAGCATTTGTGGGTTTTCTTTTAGATTTTCCTTTATTTAGCTTCGTCCATCTTCCATTCAGCTCTAAGCAGATTCGTGGACCCTGCTGAAGAAAAATATCCCCACAGCACAATGCTGCTACTCTATGGCGTGTTAGTTTTTTTGCCACTCATTGAATTTTATATAAACCAAAGTTCCACTTTTGTCTTATTTAAACACTTTCTTATGTTTATGTGAGTACACAGCATAAGAAAGCAGCTGCTGATGTGTCTCTGGGGGCAATAGATGCATTAGGATCTTTTGTGTTTTATTGTGATGGCGATTCTTTTTGCTGTTTTCATATGACTTCATTTTCATTGTTTTGTTTGTCTGGTTTGCTTTAACCACTTTAGTTTTATTTCTCCCTCTTTCTGTTCTTGTCATCATTGTCGACTTGTAATAGTTATGGTGTGTCCAATTTGCGGCCTGAGCCAGATTCATGCTATTGTTCCTTTAGTTGAATAAAGTCAAGTGTTAATTTTAGAAGGCCGGCCACTTCTAAGAAGGTTCACCACTATGTTCTCATTTGTGGATAATGTCTCTCACTCTGGTTCCAATGAATCTCAAAGCCTCAAAAGGCTTTGTAACTTTTTTAAGACTGATGAATATCAAAGATATCTTTTCTTGAATTTCCTTAGGGAATGTGGTGCTATTCAGCTCTTTTAGACTAGTTGCTTTCACACAGGTTCTGCTTAAATAAGAAGGTCTGGCAGGGTGAAGGTTGTCAAATCTGACCAAAAATGTGACTTATCACAATTTATTTTAGGCAACCTGTTGGCTTGGATAGCTTTTTTTACTCCAATAAATGTAGCAATCATTTGAAAACTGCTTTTTGTCTTTCTTCAGGGTATCTTTGTGTGGCATCTTCACGCATCTTATTTTTGTCTTGATAGCTTAATAAATAACCTTTGATTAATACATGTTAAAATAAGAAAGGGAATGATTAATTTCCATGCATTGCAGTAATTTGGAACCTATACTGACATTTTGTAAAGTTCTTTTAGATTATGTGCTGGCTGTTTTTGTGTTGCTAAGCAGCAAAAGAGGGCAGAGAGGGAAGCAAAAGGGTGGGAGTTCATCCATGCATTGTGGGGCTACTCCCCATATTGCACACACAACGTAGAACTATTTCTGGTTGGACCAATTTTAATCAACTCCACTTGTGAGAATAAGACTAAACCTTTCCGGCATCCTTCAGTTGTTGGGCACAGGACTGAATTAAATCGTCACTATGTGGACTGAAGTGGCAGATGGTGAGGGTAAACTGGGATGAAAGAGAGCTGTATTTTTTCTTGTCAGCAATTTTTTTTTCCTTCATTCATTTCCAGAATGATTGAAGTTTTGAAGAGAACAGCTGATTAATGGAGCCGTTTAAGAGAGTAAGTGCACTTCTCGATCATCCTCATTTGACGAAGGCTCTACCAAAACCAAAGAGCACACCATCAGAAGACCAACAGATTAAGCATTAATAATAACAATTTATATAGTGCCTTTAAAGTGACCTAAGCATGCTTCACAAAAATTGAAACAAAAACAAACAGAATGAAAAAGGTTGTACAAGACAGGGGGAAATGATCACGGACAATATACACATTTACAGTGTAGAAAAAAAACTTCTCATCAAGTCTTTGTTCTCATGATTATCAATGCAGTTGGTACAAAACTAAATACACCCCTGCTACTTCCAATGGATTTAAGGACAGTAGATTAGATGCTGAAAATAAAATTCACTGAGCGTAATGGAGTGGTAGCGGGGCGTATTATGTAAAATACATTGCATAAGCTTTATGTCGTGTTATAATCAACAACATACCTTGCGTGTTACCTTGATTCTTTCATGCATGCTTGAAAACTTATTTAGTCTCGCGTGGCAACCATTCAGCTGTACACCTGGGTGGACCTAGCACCAACTCAGAGATGCAGCTCCTGGGAGCTTTAAACTTCCGAGCTTCCGCCTCACAGAGCAGCCCCTCCCCTAACCAGCGTTTTTAGACTCGCTAGCAGCAAAAAGCAAACACTTGCAGGAACTGCACTTCTACTGAGCTCATTACAGGAGGTACTTCTCATTTTTTTCTGTTTATCTTTTTGGCCATGTCATGTGGTCCACACTCCTGTTGGTGGCGGTAATGGTTATGTAACGTTTTTTGCCAACCGCCAATAAACTCAAGAAGAACTAGTCACGGTCATTATTCTGTATATACCTAAAGACAGAAAAAAAAAAGTATACCTAAAGACAGGCATTGTTGGGGACACATTGGCTAGGCCAGGTATGGTTAACTCGTGGTTCGCTCTCCTGTGCAGCTCACGTTGTTGCTAAACGTCTTCTGGTGTTTTTATGTTTTTGGCGGTTGGCAGGTGTGAATTTAACGCCTCCTACTGTGCTCCTTAAGTTGGTTCCGTTAATGTGATTCTGGTCCGTCTGCCTGCTCACTCTCTCCCAGGAAATCCTCAGAAATCCTCAGCGTATGTGCTGCATCTGTGAACTGCCTCACTGCAGTCCTTCCCCTCACCTGCTTCCCTGCCTTGATTTACTCCTTTCGATGGTGCCAGATTTTTTTTAAAGCCTTCTTGTAAGTATATCTAGCGTTCCTTGCCTGTTTGATTTTGGCGAAGATCTCTTCTCCTGAATTTCCCTGCCTCGTCTTGCCCTGGTCAGACTCCACATTGGCTTCTGTCTTCTGGACACCGACCAAGTTTATGTCCCTTGATTTATGCCTGTAGCCTAGTCCAGTGTTTCCCAACCCTGGTCCTCAAGGCACACTGTCCTACATGTTTTAGAGGTTTCCCTGCTTTAATGTGCCTGATTCAACTGATTGCAGTTCAACAAACACCTGTTAATCAGTCATCAATTGAAGTCAGCTGAACTGAAGCAAGGAAATACCTAAAACGTGCAGGGCAGTGTGCCTTGAGGGCCAGGGTTGGGAAACACTGGCCCTAGTCCACATACTTGTCTGTCTATTTCACTTGTCTTACCCTTGCCTGTTCTATTGGTCAGTGAAGTCTTGCAATACTTATCTCAGTTCTTGGGCAGGATAGAGCCAATCAATGGCAAGCAAAATAAATGTTGCTTCTGGATTGGTTGCACTTTAGAATTTGTCTGGAAATAACTAGCCATGGGGAAGCTAAGTGCATTAAATGTTTTCAAAGCAAGCAAAGTGCTAAATAAAAAAATTAGCCCTGCTATTAACAGAAGTATGCCCACACACTGATTATAAGCATCTCTGAATCAGTCTCCAGGAGGTAAAGACTGATTTAAGCTGTTGGAACACTACTAAACATGTATTTTAACAACCAGGGCAGAGAGGGATTTGTAGTTCATTAATCCCATCTTTAATGTATTGGAAAGGAATTAAAGTGTATTGGTACTCAAAATCAAGTTCACTCTGTCCAAAGAAAATCAGCACACCACTATTCTATCGAGGGTGTTGGTAATTTTTAAAATCTTCATTGCCTGCTCCTTGTGAAAAAATAAATGCAAAACAAATAGCTGTTTATTGTTTCTTCATTTGTTAAAAGGATTAGCCATACTGAATTTCATTCATTCAGCCTCTAGCAACCAGAACTAATTTCTAGTGAGTATTTTGCTCCTCTTATCAAAGCATAAAATGCACAGCAGGAAACAGGAGAAATCCTGCTGTTACAGAAAAGATTTCCTTCATAAAACATCTTGTAATTCATGTCCAGTATTTTGTAAAATGGTTAACAGGGAACAGTTAAGCTAAAAGAAAGGGGAGTGTTTACTGAGCTGAGGCAGAGAATGAACAGGAAATGGAAAGTCTGTACTGTTTTTGCCAGAAAAGATGACCAGGACAAAAGCTGTTTCAACAGAGGTCGAGCTTGGTTGTGAGTGTGTGAGGTTCTGTTGATGATCCAAGTTTCTGTTTCTTTTCCAACAGGTGGAGATGTAACATTGGACGGTGGACAGGCAGGTAAGCACTTGCTGGAGCATCCAGGTCCTTAGTAGCAAGGAGACTGGTAGGTGAGGTGCACCAAGCACACCTAGGAAGTGTGCTTGGTGCTGCTTTGGCCATATTTTCCTACAGTTTTTACACAGCCCAATAGGGAAAGGTTTGAACCCACTCCTTGTTGACTAGAACTATTAGCAATAGAAAACTTGACCAGGGTCCAGTAAGTTTTTGGTTTCCCTAAGTGTTCATGCCACTGTCAGACATTACAGATAGTTTCTTTATGGAATGTTTATTGGAAAGGTAGATTTATTCTTTTTACATCAAAAGCAAAAACATAAAAGGTAAAAGCAAAAAGTTAAAAAAGGTTTATACATCAGCTAAATGAAGTCATTGGAAGGAAAAACTTCCATTTCTCTGACCTCACACAATTAAAAAAAAATCAAATCCTATTCATAATTTTCACATCTTTAACCATATGGTTTGAAATACCAACAAATACCTTTGGTTATGAAAGAGTTTGCATGTTTACCTTCAACTATAGGATTTTTAATCCGCCAGCAGGAGGCAGAAGAGAGCTGAAGACATGATCTCATTCTGAATGTCACCTTTCTCACACTAGTAATATAAAGCAAGACAAATCTGGCTGTGTTAGTATGTACATCCTCAAGATATGCTTTACTGAACAACATTTTGACTCAATTTCAACATTCATTTTTCTTAGGTATACATGCAAGATTGGCTACAGTGACTGATTGCTCTGAAATTAATGTTCAGCTATAGGATTTTCTTGACATTTGCTCATGCATTCTTAATGGAACTACAGCTGCGTTTCTAAAAATGGATTTTTTTCCATCACTGAGAAAAAGATAAGAATGAAACTGGTTAGAAAAGCTTCAAAAAGCCTCACAATAATACTGAATGAGCTGCAGGTATTTCTGGCTTTAGGCTGACTTTTTTTTTTGTTCTTTATTGCTTGGACTAAAACCAATGAAGTACAATGTTCTACATTGTTTAAAAAAAACTGCTTTCCAAAGAATGCACCTAGATCTGGTTACAGTCTCTTAAAACCTTTTAAGAGGATTTAAAATGAAACCCAAATTCACAGGCTACAATTCCAAAAGATGGATTTGGGACAAAAAAAAACATCCACAGTGGAACATGGTGGCAAAAGCATATAGGGTCTCTATACTTCAGTTAATCTGAGGTTTTTGTCAATGTCTTGTACATTCAGCTTTCTCCTAGGAAGGGATTCCCCTAGAAAATTTGCTAAGCCCGGTGGTTGGTCCACTGTGGTTTTCTATTAAAAATTTTTATGTTGACAGGAAATGTAAAAATATTACTGGGTAATTAAATGTTAAGGGAAAATCTCACCAGTGAAACGCTATTTAAACCCACAACTATAGAATCTTAAAAACAAACAAATAAAAAAAAATTTCAGTTAAAATGAATGTTATTTGCACTTCTGTTTAATCCAAATTAAGTCAGCAGCTCCATAAGGTCCCCCAGGGCTTCAGGGCCCCATAAATGCTAATATTTTAACACAGACCACAGATACATAAATGTAACATTTGTTTATTGAGATGATCAATGCTGCTAAATTTGATTTTAAATGGTTTCAGCAAAGAATTTAAATTGTTTACAATTGGGGGGGAGGGGAGTCTGGAAAGCATGGCAGGCCGCCAGGCTTATAATACACTGGGGGAATCCCTGTCCTAGGAAGCTGAATGACATTTTCCAGCATCACAGTAAGTCCAAGTGTACATCAGAAGCAACAAAAATGTAAAATTACATTAGAATGGCTTACCCAGAGTATAAAACCAAACTGGACAGAAAATCTGCAGTCACATAAAGATGAGATTTTACCAGAGATCTGTCAAACAGAATGGGTAAATATTACCAAGTCCAGCTGTGATTTCCACCAACTTCATGGTTGGTTCAAGGTTGAAACACATTCATCCAATTTGTGAAGCTTTTATTTTTCATATTTTCCCCTCCAACACTTTTTTGTTGTTGTTGCTATTCTGATTAATTGTACTGATTATCAGTTTATGTGCAAAAAGACACAAAAGGATTAATCATCATCTAATTTTTAACTATACAGTTCTGTACCAAATAACCAATTATTTCTGTGGCTTTGAAGCCATAATTCTTCAAAAAAAATTAGCCAATTGTATCTTTCAATTTATACTTTTATTATGAACTATGCTAATTGACTGATTATTTCAAGGTTAATAACATGGAAGAAGCTATTGGGTTCGTTTAACCTTCAAAGAATCAACTTAAGCAGTTGGTAAACTAGTGTGGTGATGGTATAGTAATATTATATTACCATTACAAACAGAACAATTTAAGAAAACTTTGACTGAGGAAAGTGATGCCTGCTGTGGATGTTGTTCAGGGTTCTCTTGGGACTTCTTGGATGAGACAATATGTTCTTGGAGTAATTTTGGTAGACTGGCCACTCCTGGGATTTCCCAGCACCGTTTTCTCCATTTGTGGAGAACTGGTCTCACTGTGGTTTCCTGGAATCTTTGTTTTTTATTTTCAGGAATTATGTTTTGCTTTTTTAAATAAACTATTATTTGTATAGACATTTTAGCCAGCATCATGTCAAGCATTTTTCATTTGATTTCTCAATTGTACATATCTGGCATTAATCAGCCTTGCTTGTAGCTTTGTAAACAGACCAAAAATTACAATAAAAATGTTGGTAATCACAGTTAATTCATGTTTTAAAGAGTTTTCCACAAGTCTTTAGAAAAACACTTTTTGTATTTATTCTGGTTTTGTGAACACAATTAAACAAAAATGCAAAAACAAGTCATTGAGGGAATTTTTCACAGCATATCCAGATGATCACCATGGTTACATCCTATGCCCTTTGAAATGTTTCATTCAAGTGTTTTCAGAGTGATTTTCCATTATGTAGCTCAAATACACATAGTCTGTTGTTTCCAAGCCTTTAACGCTTTATAATTTTCAGCTAATAAAAACACACTTGAGATTAGAATATTAGACCAATAACAAATATTTTCATACAGAAATGTGGACTTAAGGAAAAGTGTGTATACCAAATTTTGTACCTTTTTACCCAGCACAAAGACAGACGACTGCAAAAAAAAACAACAAAAAAAACCCCACAAAACTGAGTTGTTTAATAATGAAAACAAAAAGGAAACTTACCAGGGGCGAGCAGGCAGAATGACTGAAGAATTCAGCAATGAACAATAAAAACCAGTAAGCTTTTATAGTGAGACATGGGTGAAAAATGACAAAGGACCCAAATGAACTAATCAGAGGAAATGTGGCACAGATGTGACAGGGAGAAGCAGGAAGACTGAGGGTGGGAGACTAATTAACACAGAGGGAGCTGAACTAAGCCTCAAAGGATTTACAAACAAAATGGAGAAAAAAATCTGACAAATCTAAAAGAGATGAACACAAATGTACAAGGAACAAAGCATAAGAATAAACTACAAGCCTAATCACAAAGGGAAGGACCCTTCTCAATAATGAACACCAGAGAAACGAACAAATGTGGAAAAACAAAGAAATTAGTTAATGCAAACCACAACCCAAACACCTACGTATTGTGACACCTCTCCCACAGTTGTAAATGCATTCATCCTTTAGTTGTTAAAATATGTATTAGGAGTTTGAGTCATTTAAAAGAAATGTTATAAAGTTGTTAAATTGGTTCCTTCTGACAAGGGCCAATTTTGAGAGACTTAAAGGGTAATTATTTTTGCTTCACTGTTGCACAATAAATTTGAGCATATCATTTAAGTGTTTTGTGCATTGATTGTTAACCATTAACAATCAAATTTTGTTAAGTTAAAGCATTTATTTAACACTGGAAAACACAACAATTTAGGAACACATAATCAGATGAAGCTTTTTCAGATCACCGAGCATCAACCCCAACTCTGATAGCTCTGCCAGCTCAGAATGAGCATTGCTGGTGATGTTAAAATGTCAGTACCACTCCAGTGTGTACCATGTTTTTTTTTTTTGAAAAATCCCCACACAGCCCGTCTGCTTGGAAATTAGCATATCCAGGCAGATCTCAATGGAGCTTAGCATCTGCTTCCCAGATTAGTTATGAAGACAGGACAGAGTGCCAAGACACCTCTGTTTACTGCTGCTTTTTATTAAAGCCCCAATGTTGTGGGGTTAGTTTAGCAGTTTATAAAATTGCATCAGCTGGATTTAAAACAGATTTGCAGTGTATGCATAAAGACAGGATTGTTGATGGTGATTGTGATGAAAGGCTGGAACGTCAATTTAATGCCAGTTGGAAGGGTCAGACATACATATCTTTAATCATAGATAATCTGGATACAAACACCCAGAATAGCAAAATGTTTTGCAATGTTAGAAGAGCTTAACAGATAATGAATTATGTCTTCCCATAATGCTAGCAAGGTACAATGTTCTTCCTAAAATCAGAGGTATTTGTGTTCCATGTAGCTTTTCCCTGATTTATTATAAACAGTAATTGTATATTGCTGTTAGAGGTGTGCAGTGTTGGGTAGTAACGGATTACATGTAACGACGTTACGTAATTTAATTACAAAAAAAGAGTAACTGTAATTCGTTACAGTTACAATGAGAAAATATGTAATTCAGTTACAGTTACTTCCGAAAATATTAAGAATTACAAATTTAGTTACATTTTAAAAAAAATATGAACAAAAACCTTTGCGAAATATGTAATGATATTTTTATTGCTTTGCGCCCTATATCGCCGTTTCCCGCTACGGCTCCTTGTCTCTATCATATTTGCCAGCCGCAATGCCACTCTGATGTTCCGTCCTGTGCTGGCGGAGCCTCCTGGAGGAACAGCAAGCGAGCGGACGGTTCCATTTCAGCTCAAGCAGCGCATCAAAAATGACAGCCTTCCAGCTCTGGAAATATAAGGAGCATTTCATTTACACATGTGAAAATGGCTCAAATTTAACCGTGCAGTGCAAGAAGTGTTTGCCGGCTATCAAGAACTTGTCCACGTCGAAGCAATCTATGTCAAACCTGAGGAAACATTTAGAGGTAAGTGCAACTCACTGATAGACGAAGCGTATTGTTTTACGAATATTTGACTGTTTGGTGTTGATGCATGACAAACGTTGGAATCTATTCTTTCCCATGAGACATTGTATGTGCCAGTGTTATGGTTTTCATGATGAACATAAAGTAAACTAGAAAATTCCTGAAGAAATTTAACTGGGGCCTGCCAAAGTGTGCCCGTCGGTTTGGACCCAGCGTTCTGATGCTAAAAATTAGCATCAATGCTAAGCTTAGCTAAATAGTAGTCATTAGCTTGTGGAATTTTATCACTTGCTTCGCAAGTCAGTCACTACTCTCCTTATGTATTGCTATGGGCAGGCCCCAATTAATGCTACTTTGAACATATAATTATTAATCATAGTATATTTTTCTTCTATCTTTTTTTCTCTCTTTTCAGAGGAAGCATCCAGGCGTTCTTCTGAAAGGCACGTTTAGTCCATCTGATACTCGGGACCCATCGTCCATCTTAATTCTTGATGCACTGTATTGTGCCGTGTTTAATTTTACAAGCAAGGGTGTGCAAAGAAAAAATCAAGAAAAATAAAATGTGATGTAAAAGTCTTACTTTGCTTATTTATTACTAAACTAGAGCACTTCATTGTCATTGCACATGTATGAAGTAATGAAATGCAGTTTGGCATCTAATCAAGTGCAACGTGTGCAGATTGTACAGCATGCAGTATTTAGAGATAAAATGCAGTTATTCACAGCTAGGGTAAGGAAAGATGGTTGATAGATATGTGCAGCAGAATAAATAAATTACCCCTAGGGAAATGCATGTATGTGCAGAGCTACTGTAGATAGGGGTATACAAGTGCGAATTGAAGAGGAACACTGTACAAATGTTGGGATGGTACAGTAAGGTATGGATAGAGGGGAAGGAAAGACTGGTCTTTGGGAAGAGTTAAATAAGGTGACCGCTGTAGGAAAGAAGTGGTTTCTGAACCTGCTTGTGTTAGTCTGCAAACTGCGTAAATGGTAGAGCCTGGGGGAGGAGCAGAAAAGAGTATGGCCCGATGAGAGGAGTCTGAGAAAATCTTACATGCCTGGTGCTGGCATCTCTTCTTGTGGACCTCCTGTGATTGCCTGTCAGCAATTCCCTCTCAGCTTAGTGCTCTTTTAAGGTTCCCACTCAGTTCTCAAAAATTAAATGTTGAACATGGGTCAATACTCATTAAAACCTCAAAGTAATCAAAAGTAATCAAAAGTAATTAGTTACATTACTTTTTAAAAGTAATCGAAAAAGTTACACTACAATTACATTTTAAACAAGGTAACTTGTAACTGTAACGGATTACATTTTTAAAGTAACTTACCCAACACTGGAGGTGTGTGTGAATAATTGTTTATGTTGCCTCTGTCTTGACCCTGTTATGGACTGGTGATGTGTCCAGCGTCTTGCTTCACGACCGCTGGAATAAGCTTCACACCTTTATCGCTCACACATGACTAATAATAAAGAAATTTAAATTATTTTTATATATTCAGGATTCTAAATTTTAGAAAATTGTTGTTCTAATTGTTGTGCTAGTAAATTTAAATGAGTTCATATACATTTTAAAAGTTAAAATATTTGATTAGTTTAACTCAAAGAGTGAAACTTTTGAGATGTATAGATTTCAAACACACAATGATGAATGTCAAGTGTTTATTTCTGTTAATTTGAAAGACTAATGAATAATTTGAAGACTAACTATTGAAACCTACAATTCAAAATCAGAATCATCGGAAAGACTGCTTACTTGACAATATTCAAGCAGATAATTTATAAAAGGCTGTTGCTAAAGAAACTAAAGAGTGGTGTCCAAGCAAACTAATGAAAAGTTGGGTGGAAGGAAAAATGAGGCAAAGTGAAACCCACAGTACAGTTTTGGGGGAGATTTGCATATTGTGGACTGTGGCTGGACTTAGAGCTTCAAGAGCCAAAATGCTTTGACATATCCAGAGAATGGACTACAACTCTCTACTTTTAAGTGACATCTGGACCAGAGGTTTCAAAATCCTCTTTCTGGATTAAATATATTTAGCATTTTATTTGGAAGTCATCATCATTGTCATAGTTTGATTGTAGAGTGGAGAGGCACAGAATCTAAGCTGCTCGAAATTTAGTTTCACTGACGTTTCCACAGTCAGTGATGATTTGGGAAAATAAGGCATCTGCTGCTGTTGGTCCACTAGGTTTTATAAAGTCTACAGTCAGTGTAGCTGTCTCCCAGTAAATTTTAGTGATTGGTGGTTCTTTCTGCTGCTGAGCTTTGGAGAGAAGGCAATTTCATTTTGCAGCAGTAAAAAAAGTACCAATATCTTCTTTAATTACGATAGTATCAGTATGCTTGATTAGTCAGCAGTCAAAGCCTGAATCAAAGCCTACATAGAATCAATGTACAGTAGTACTGTCAAAAGGAAGACTGAGCACAAGCCTGAATAATACAGATAAAATGAAATTTGAATAAAAAGCAAAAGCAGAGGAAATCTGTATGGGGACAAGTACTTTTTCCCTGTCCTGTATCCTACATTTATTTATATGCCTTTTGAGTATGTCTATTTTTCATTGTGTTTTTTGTGCTGCTTAAACTTGTTCCTTTGCGATTTTATGGTTCTTAATTATTCAACACTTTTTACTGTAAGTGCAGTTTTATAGGACTAACATTACAACACTATAAATGCATGAAAGGAAAACACCCTCAGTCCTGTTGCAGTTTCCAGTCCTGTCTCTCACATGTATACATTTATATGCACCCTTTTTATCTCAAATCTGTCACTTTTTTTCCATGGCCACTGATTCCCCCCGTCATTCTTGGCTTGAGTTCAGCTTCGAGGTTCACTGCGACACATTCTTCCACACCAGCGGCTTCCTCACAGAAACCCTGTCCGGCTGACATTTATGCAGAACAACAGCCCCGGTGTGTATGCGTGATAATTAAAATGTGTACACTACAGAGCCTTTTCACATCTCCTTGAGTCTCTGGGTGCGCTGCCCGCTGGGGGCACTGTTATATTTAGCTGCTTGGTCTTTGATTAAAATATGACTCTCCTGGTGACCTTCACACCTGCCGCAGCTCTGCCAGGTTCTCAGGAACACGATCGCTTGATAAATACATGGCGGTTGGGGGCACCAGAACCGCTGACAAAGACACA
This sequence comes from Xiphophorus hellerii, assembly GCF_003331165.1. NCBI lineage: Eukaryota > Metazoa > Chordata > Actinopteri > Cyprinodontiformes > Poeciliidae > Xiphophorus > Xiphophorus hellerii. The sequence continues at coordinate 11,976,255 of NC_045681.1, forward strand.
ATCAATCCCCCACAAATTGAGCGTGTTCCTCTCTATGCAGCGTATACGTGAAGCTCTGTTACTGTGTAACTCTGGCAGCATCCGCCGGTGCACTGGACCGTCGCTGAGGCTCAGCAGATGGATAGATGTGGAATCCTGTATAAATATCCATGTTCCCAAGTGGAGCAAGGATTGACATTTTATTCCTTCCTCCAATTTTCTGTCTGCACCACAAGAAGCTTACATATTTAGCTTTCAGTGATAAATTTCTTCAGATGTCTTGAAGGGATTACGCTCCATACTCCACATTACACCCATTTTGCAGAGAGTGTTATTACATTTCTTATTGTGACCATTAGAATTTTTTTAAGGGGTTAAAAATCCTAATGACTTAATTTCCTTGACTTAAATCATATTTTGGGATTATAGATATTACTGCTTCACCTGCAGTGCTGTGAAAAAGTATTTGCCCTCTCTTCTTTATTTACTCCTTTTTATTGTCACTGACTTACAGGGTGTTCCTTGCATGAATGGCACCCTGGGCGAGGCTCTCCGACCTAATGATGCTGGGTGGGACAGAATGCAGTGCAGACATGGAGAAAGCGTGCAACCTAGTTTTCCTAGTATAAGCACAATGGAGGGTGCCATAATACTGCCCGTGCATAAAAGCAATAGAAAACCTGTTCAATACACAACTGACAGAAGCTATATTTTATTATTCAGTGTTTGTGCACTGCATCTCATTATGATGCCCTGTGTAAATGCAGTTCTTAAGGGTGAAAAACATGGAACAGTGGTAAAAGTTTTCAGAAGATGCTGACCTAGCAAAATTACTCCGAGAGCATTAATGATTCATGTAGGAGGTCACAAACCAGACCTCCTACAAGAACCAGAACAGCCTAAATGTACTCAGTAAAAGTCAGTTTCCATGATTTAAGAATCAAAAACAACATTGCCTTAAAGGGGACGAGAAGGTTCTAAGGCAAAAATCACTCCTAATCAAAAAGCACATTAAGACCTGTCTCATTTGTCAAAAAAGCATTTTTCACATTACCTTGAGACTACTGAAGAATATTGTGGCATAAAGCTAACACAATGATAGAAACAGTATAACACACCAATAAGCATAGTGGTCAAAGTATGATGGTTGAAGTTAGATTTACTTCTTGGAAGACCTGACTGACTTGCAATTATGCTACATACTGGGATTCCTGAAAGAGAATTTGCCTTCAGTTTATGACTCTAATATCTAATCTTATCTGACTCAAGTCAGATAAGTCATTTTTCTCAAGGCTTACTCAGTTTTGAATATTTTGTCCTCAGATGCTTGCCATCTAATTGGCTTATAACGCACTATTGCTGTTATAATCTGAAGGGGTTTTGGACTTTTAGGTTCATCTGTGTTTCCAGTTTTGACAATTTCCCTATTTGCATAGATCTGGTCTAAATTCATTATTCTGTGTTTTTACTTCTTGGATTATTATAATTATTTGTGTTTAGAGTTTCTTAGATTAGTGTTTCTTTCTGTTTACAATTTGTTGATCTGATTGATGTGATGTGATGTGACTTTACAGAGCTCCAGTGTGAATGAAGTAAATGATTCTTCAAAGAAGAGTGGGTCAGAACTCCTCATGAACACTTGATGACAGTTACTGCTGCCAAGGGTGAAACAATCAGTTATTCGCTCAAGGGGCTATTACTGTGAAGGTTATGGTTTGTAGACAGCAATAGCAATTTAAGACCCTGAGGTTCCCAAACCAGACATCAACCTCTCTACAATTACAAGAGGCAGACCTGATGGAGTTCGGCCCGCAGTGGGGACAAGCTTGACTTTGTATTGCGAATCCACACTTTTTTGCTTTTTGTATATTTGGGCTGGACAGGGGGATGGATGGAGGAAAGGATCGATGGATTTATCTCTTTAAATTTCACAACAAATAATCAGGTTGACTTAAAGAGTAAAAAGTAATGGTAACAATTTTATTTTTTTATTCAACTCAAAGCATTTTAGAATACAGGTACACCTAAAAAAAAGAATATTGTATAAAATGCAATATTTCTTGCACAAAAAAAAACAAAAGTCTAAGACCTAGCATACATAGAGTAATTACTTTTCAATTCCACACAAAGGGCACTTCCTTAGTCAGACGGATGTCTGTCAGCCAGTATTTTTGGTAAAAACTTAAGCATCTGTTTTTCATTTTTAATTACGTCATTTCACAACATCTTCTACATTCATAAAACCCGATCTCATCACACTCATAACCCGAGTCTTTGATGTGTATTGTTGTTGCGCAACACCCCCCCCCTCCTTTCTGTCTCTACTGTCTCACTCTCTGCTTCCTCTTCTGAGAGGGGAGATGTGCTACCAGCTCTCCTTCTAACGGGTTAATTGAGTTTTCTAAATCTGCCGGGATTTACCCTGTCCAGGACTGAAGTAAACTCTGTTTAAGCTGGTTTCGAGAAACGATTCGCCTGGTTTTCTGACGGCCTACATCCAGGTGTCCCACCCTTCTTCCCCCTGTGAATTAGCCAGACTGAGCAGCCTACAGCCAACTAGTTTCACAGAGCACACCTGTTAACGGTCGCTCGTTCTCTATTTTACAACTTGCATTTGTTATTGAACCAGGTAGGTTTTAGTGACTCGGGCGAGTCCCAAGGATGACGTTTTAAATTTGGGCTACCAGCAACCTAAAAACATTTTAAACTTTTTCCTCTCCAGAATCAAACATCACAGCTATTTTACAACCATCAAAGAACTTTAAGGTGACTCATTAACTGAATGTCCACAACATCTTTTAGATTTTCTTTATGCTAAATATTTTATTAGTAAGGCATTTTTGCAAGGGTCAGTACAGCTTAATTCAGTAGCAGAAATAATCAAATAAGTAAAATCAATCATCTAGTCTATCTTTCCCTACTGCTGATACTGAAAACTAAAAAAGCGAACCTTTGAGAGAGACGGGCGGAGTTTGACGTTTCGAACCCCAGACCTGGCACGACGATGAAGAAGGTGCTGCAGCAGGAGGAAGATGTTGATCAGCGAAGGCAGGAATCTCTGTAGGTCTGATGAGCTTCTTCTCCGCATGGATGGTGAGGTCACACAGGACTTGGTGCTGGCAGGAAAAAAGGCACCAGTTCTTCTTCTTTGTCTTTGCCTTTGTCTTTGTCTTTGTCTTTGGGGTCTGAACCCAGCTGATGAGAGAAGTGCGATGTGAAGCCACAGGTTGTGGGCCAGACGGGTTGGTCTCCATGAGAAGGACAGTCTTCGGCTCTGTGGCCCCGGCTCTTCTTCAGCTGCAGAGTTCTTTGTCCATCTCTTGGCTCGAAGCTGCCCGGAGGATCCAACAAAAGGTTCCTCTTTTGCACCCACCTCTTATAGGGTTTATCCACCCTTTTGGTGCGTTTTCATTGGCTGTCTGCTTAGACAGATGACCTCACATCCATCACTGTCCTTCAGACATTATGTCCTGATGTCTGTGCTAATGTCTCAGAGTTGCTCAACCTCCTGTCCATTGTCTTTCACCTTTTCTCTAAATAAGGCGTTGATCATCTCTGCTCTCCTGTTAGTTCCCCTTTTTCCCTTAACCGTTCACCTTTCACCTACTATCTACCTCCAACATATCAGTGATGTTTAATTGCAGTTACACCTTTTTACACCATTTCAAGTTCAATGTCAAAATCACATTTATATCACATTTATTTTCTTTAGCTTCTCTGATCTAGCATTCATTTATAATTTTATAACCATAACTTATATCACATTTATTTTCTTCAGCTTCTCTGATTTATCATTCATTTATGATTTTATAACCATAACTTATTAATTATACTTATTATAATCCTAATGTGAGTTATTACAGATGTTCTTCTGAAAAGAAACCAAGAATAATCCATGATTCTAATTATTTAATACCAAAGTTACAGTTACTTGTTTTTCTTGTAAGTGTTCCCACAAATGTTCGTGTAAATATTATTACAAGTAAACCATTATTAATATAAGTATTTTACTTTGAATCTTATCAAATTACTCAAAATGTTTAGATTTAATTCTTTAAACTTTCATGCTTTAAAATAAGAAATAGTCTCAGCTATTTTTATAAATCTGCAGGCTGGAAACTTCCTCTTTTTCCAGGAAACCTGCTTTTCCTGTTTAATGACTCTCTCTGTCTGACTATGATTTCTTATGATTAGATAGAAAAAAGTAAAATTAAAGCAAAGTTTGCATGAGACAAAACAACACACACAACCAGATTTATTTTATTGACACCTAAGTCTACTGTTGGGCCTAGATGTCACTTGAGTGATTCATTTTAAAGATAACTTTATTTATTATTACTGTTAAACTAAAATCTCCAGCATGGGGAAGTGGGATGAGCTCGGATTTTCTTGACAGTATCCTTTGCGGAAGTCCTCACAAAATGATTCTTGGCTTAAACTCAGACATAAATAAACGTGCTCATACTGTGTCCTTCATTGTAGCATTTTTGTACTGAAAAGAGATCAAAGTTTTTCTGGGTGGCTTCTTGATAATGAAGAGTCCTTTACACTGCCCTGTCTGTCAGAGAAACTTTGATTTTCTTTAAGAATCACTTTGCCCTGTCTGAAGTACTTTCGGGTTGGTTTCAGAGCTAAATTGCTGAAGAAGGAGCATTTTCTGCCTGTTTAAGAAGAAGGCTTCAGCTCTGATTAGTTGAACCATGGTTCACTCTAAAACCCCTGATTACGTCTGCTGGTCTGTTTCCGTGGCTCTCTATTTTGTCTTCAATCTTCCTAAATCTTTTTTTCCATCTTTTTGATGTCTGGTAATCACAGATTTCAGTTGTTGTGGGAATTTATTTTTGTCTGGAGCCATAATTTGTTGATCCATGGGGACACATCAGTACAAAGCTGGTGGTCAGGGGTTACAGCAAGCATGAGGGTGAAGTCATGAAAAATGCACAGATTTTTATTTTGGTTTCCACATTTCCACCTTGTTCAATATATTCTGTTTCAAGTATTTAAATACATTTGTAGTCTGAAATAAATGCACCTTATATCAACTTATAGTCAGTGCTGTGGCTGAATCATTTGACATTAAAGTGATACTTTACAGGTCTATCTTAGATGCAAGTGGCAGTGGTTCATTGACCCTTCCTCTGATGTCTGCTGTAAATTTGCTGTTTCATCGCTTCCAGTGTTAAACAGTGATTCCCTGTGACATTCAACTGAACTTTGTGCTTTGTTCAAATAAGCAAATGTTATGTCATAAAAACGGGCTAATTAGGACCATAACTATACTGACATTTAGGTTCTCTGCGCCTGTCAAATCGATGTTTACGGAGTAGTCTTCCATCTATTTGTCTCTGCTATTATTTGATTACAGTGTCAAATTCTGTGATCGTTTAGAGAAATTTACTCATGTGAAATTCAATTATGGTCATAGACGATAAATGAAAGCATATTTTTTGAAAGGGATGATTGATTCAGCGTTGTTATGCAGACTTTGGACAGATTTATTGATCTGCCCAGATACAAAAATTACTGGCAAAGTGATGGATGGTTGATTCAATGGAGCAGATAATCAAAAGGCAAATGTTAAGGGACTCCAACCTGCAGTATTATAATGTCCAATTATTAAAGGCTTTGTCACAGTATGTAGCACAGAGACACACTTCGGGTGTCCAGATATATTAGGGACACTGTGGCGTCAATTCACCAGGGGCTTGGTATCTCGGTATGTGCTTATTTATTCATTTACATATGTCTATATTGCCGTATTAAAGAATAAAGATAGATTTAATGCAGCTGTTTATTCAATTTCAACAATCCTGTGATTTAAAAGAATTATAATTACAAAGCTTTGGGAAACTGTGTCAAAGTTTTTTAATATAAAATCCTTTTAATTTAAGTAAATCGTTTAATTTAAGTAAATATCAATCTTTTCTACCTCTATTACACTTTGTTTCTAAAAGTTTGCAGCCATTTTAAAAATATTGCTAACTTGTGTGTCGTTATGAACAATACTGTTGATTATAAAATATAGCTGATTAATAATATGTACTTGTATGGAGAAATACCAAAATGTGTTATCAAGACATTTAGAGCAATTAACCCTAATAAGTGGATCCACTGCAAAGCCTGCAAAATCAGGATGCCTTGAAAAAAGAAAAAGAAATTCTGAATATATCTTTAGTGCCTGTTAAGGTTGTAAAATTGACCTTTTTAGCTTTGCGTCATGTTATAATGTTTTTCCCTCATCAAAAATGTACGTGGAGTGCCTAGATTCTTTCAAGCATGCATGCAAACTGCCCTTTAATCACTTTATAAGAACTCAAATGTGTTCAATCTGTGCTTTTTCAAAATTGTATTTGATCTTTTAGTAGTTGTTCTTCACTCTTTGTCACGTTGTTGGTTGCGTCACCTCCGGCACGCCGTCCTTTTATGGTTACATGGGCAGTTTCAACACAATGACAACTATCAAGAGTGCAGAGGCTGCAATTTTCATACAGGTTGCTATCATCTTACACAACCATCACTACTGCCTCTGTAATGTCAGGAGTGTTAAATGATGTCAGTGAAAAGCGGAACAAAATGCATTTTTCCCTGACGTAATTGTCAGGACGTAATCCCCAGAATGTATCGGAAATGAAATGCAGTCTCCGATGGAGAACTGTTTTATTTCTAATCAAGCGATGATAATCCAGAGCTCTATTACAGTGCCTCTCCTTCACAGTGGAGATGGAGGTCTGACAGGCTGTAAATGTCATGGCTCCTGGATGAGAAATGCTAACAAGGCTACTTTATCACTGTAAAAAAAAAAAAAATCAGGATGGTTTCAGTGACGCCACGTGCGTCCTACAAAGGTTATTGGTGCTTGTGAGCACAAAGGCCGCCTTTGTTAGGTGACCTTATTAACATTCACAGAGGTGTGTCACAATTGGAGGGTGCTACTACATCCATCCCTGTCAGAAAATCGATACACCATCTTCCGAAGGCTCTGCCGATAACTCATCCTGGCTTTGTCACAAGCCGAGTTCAAGGACTGGCTCTTGAAGTTGTTTACTTCATAAAATGTGTCTGAATGTGGGGGTCTGAAGTTTCCTGTCTCATTAGGAAACTTGCTCACGACGAATATAATGTGTGCTGTTCTCACTCTGAACGGTATGCAGGGCTATCTTTGATTCCTCGTCGCAAAACCCCGCAGATTGTTTGAGTGTGTTTTACACCGCTTTGTGTTTGTTATTGTTGGAAGAGCTCCTGAAGTGTCGCTCTCAATGTGCCAGTAAAACACAGCGCACAGATGTGGCAAAAACTCAAAACAAGAAACAGCACGGTCGAACAAGCCCACAGACGCACAGCAACTCCTCAAATGAGGAACTGATGCCTTTTTCTAGGTCACCATCTGAGTGACTTGACAAGTTTCCCTCTCTCTGAGAGCTTTTGAAGTTTCTGCTGTGACTGCATGAATGGAATTGGGATTTACTGACAAATGGGGTGCTTACAGAATCCAACCAAATTATTCAAACTAAAGGTCCAGGACCTCATTTGCTTTGATGCTTTCAACTCACATATTCACAAATTGAGTTTTTGAACATCTTTGTCACTTTACATAATGGAAATCAGCAGATGTAAAGTCGTTCGCAAATTATGTCTTTTCTCTGCTTGATTCAGAATCATGAAAACGTTTGTTATTAGGCTTGGTTTTTGGTCTAATCAGAATTAATGAGAGCGGATGAGGGTAAGAATGGATCGACATGCTGAGAATCTTCTGGGAGCTTCTATGATCGTAATGGGGTTTTGTCTTTTTAGATGACCTGGCAAACTTGGTAGCCACATTAGGAAAGATTAGAGTAGAAGCTCAGCTATGGGGAGGACCATGCAGATTATAGTTTTTGATGATGTTAAATATAATTAAAATTGGACTACATTAATTTGACTGACTGCTAAATTGCTTTGGAAACACTATATGGGATGAGGATTCTTCCTTATGTTCAGATATTTAGTTTATTCTTCGAATGGTTGTAAAAAAAAAAAGCACAGTGCCTCACAGCCTAATTTAGTAAGCTTTTTGTTGGTGGGTATATTTGCATTATTTGCTTTACTGACTGGTTAGAACGGTAGCTGATGAAGCAAATGTGATATCTTCCTCTTCCCAAGCCTCTTATTAGCTCAGTTGGGAGTGATGGAGCTTGCTCAGACTTTACGTTTTGGGTCTAACATTTGCTACCACTTAAGTTTTTTGAATAGTTTGATCAAATTATGATCCCATCTGTCAGTTTAATTGATATTCTAGTTGAAACAATAGCTTATTTTTCAAAGTCATTGCCTTAGGTGAAGTCTCGCTTACACAAGCTCGCCATAACATCGCAGGTTCCTAAAGAAAACCTTCAGACAGATAAACTGAACCACAAGGCCTGTGATGCTTTAAAGCTTTCAGCCTTTTCACGGTGGCTTCAAACATTTGCGTTATTCTTTATTTAATCCAACATAAAAGCAAAACAACAAAGTTTGTAGAGTCAAGTTTTTTGTCAAGGTTTTATTTTGCAGGAACTTAAAATTATATTTTAAAGCAAACGTTGCCTTGTGAAATCTGCATATTTCCAGACTGTTGTGTTAATCGTGAATCAAGTGTAACAACTAAGTAATTAAGCATTGCATTAGCATGCATCAGTCCAATTAAAATCATTTTTGCATGGAAACCATACGCAGATTGTTTATGATGGTGTAACCGGGTGAGAATTAAGTTTTCTAATAAAATAAAAGAGCACACCAAAGATAAGTGGATGGAAACAATAGTAGCAGTTCAGATTCAGAATGAAAGTTTAAATCTGATTTACATGGAAATATTAAATATTTGCTACATTTAGTCAAGAATATTAAGTTCTGCTCTAAGGTTTAGTTGCTAAAAGTGGATCTGGAATTAAGCTGCATTCTGTATTTAGTTTGTATATGGTTTTAAGCTGAAAATCCTGTTATAAATTCACTTACAAAATAAATGCATTTTGTGTTGCTTGTTTCAGTTGTAGATGAAATAATAAACTGACCTGTAGAACTGCACAGGCAACCAGCAACAAGGAAAATAAATGCCACTCCTGTATTAGCTGCTTTTCACAGTTCAAAAAGATAGTATTTTGACTCAAATTATTTGGCTTATATTGCTACAATAAGCCTAAATGTTCACTATTGTCCAGTTTACTATTGTCCTCCATATAAACAAGTATATCTGTACATCTTTTTTTTTTACTCACTACAGCGTGCCTGAGAGAGGGGTATGTGGTTTTCAACTGCATCAGCTCTAAAGTATTTTGGTCGTTTTCTGCATTTCTTAAAGATTAGTTCATTGATTTATCTTTTGTGGTCATAGTTCTACTGAGAGCATGAGATCATGCTCTCAGCAAAATTTGCATGGTACAAACCGAGTTATTTTACTGTTGTGCTAGCTTTTCCTGCTTTAAACTACAAAATGTAATCTCAAAGTGGCTACTTTCAGGATACTCAGACTTCTACTAACACACAGAAAGTACCTGAAAAAACAAAAAAAGATCCAAGCTGTGTGATTTTGGATCTTGACAAAAGCTGCAACAAAGCTTCAGCTGATTGATGGTTCAGTCGCCTCCCAGCTGGAGCTCCCATAACACCGATTCAGAGTCGTGCAGATGCAGACATAAATGTCTCATTATTACCTTGATTGTTATCGTACCGCTCCATCCTTATTTCTGGTGTCACTCATTAGATTTTTATTCAAGTGTACATTTTAGGAGTCAATTGGATATCTGAGCTCTGAATCACTGGGAGCTCTTTAAAAGCTTTGAATCTTTTTTTGTAAAAATGAAAGCCAGTTGTTCTAAATGCATCACAGCTGGTGTGAACACATTCAAGTAAGAGAACAAGTGAGGGACGATTACTGGTACATTGCGAGCTACTTTGAAGGTGCAGAAGGAACTTTGGTGCCGTTAAAAAGATGAGGAAAGACTTTTTTATTTTATATATATATATATACTTTTAAGTTATGTTTTGTGGTTGTATAGAAAAAATTGTCTCTGTATGGTGCATAAAAGTAACCAAGAGGTTACAAATACAGACTACAAATTTGAAAAGTGTGATTGAATGTGTAGGTATTTGGGTAAAATGAAAAAAATATATATATCTTAAGTATGTTTTTAAGGATGGGATGACCAAGACCTGGAGTGCAGTTTCAGCGAACATTTTATTGGTTAATCTGTAAAATCCAGCAGAGACGGGTTGCTTTACAGTGTAGTGGGATTAGCAATGCTCTTCAAATTAATCCAGTCTGAAAAATGTAGCTAATTAGTGCAGCTGTGCAGGCTAACTTCAGCACTGATGTTCTATCATGAGTATCATGATGCTCAGTTTGGCCCAGTCAGTGCAGCAAAGTCCTGGATTCAAATCCCATTCTTGTGTTTTTCCCTTCACACTTCATTTAAAACTACAGTAAACTATGAACAGCCAAAAACACGCATACAGTAACACAGGTTCACACATACAGTGTCACAATCTATTGGACTTCAAGCCACCCATTTTCCTTCCACTCAACTTTCTATTAATATACTTGGGTAGAGCACTATGAAGTGCCAGCTTCTTTAACAAAGACCTCTTGCAGCTTTTCCTCCTGGTGGATGGTGTCAAGAACTGTTTGCTGGACAAAGGTCAAGTTCACATGGAAATTCATCTTAAAGTTTCAGGATCTTTACAATCTACCTCGTTTAATGCAATGTGATGAACCCTCACTCTGGCACAGTATACGGTGAAAAAATGGACGTTCTGAACACGGGACTAAAACGGCAAGTTAACTCTGGCTTTCAAAAGGAGAACGGGTTCTTGAAAATATATATATATATTTTTTAAATAACTAAGAACCCTTGGACTCTAGATAACAAAGCCAAGCTGAACTTGAAAACTCAGACTGAGTGAGACAATATTCAGTTTAATCTGAAATGTATCAATTTTCTATAAAGTCAAAAGAAAAGCATTAAATCCTCATTTTATTAAAAGCCTCTCTACAGATTTGCTATCTGCAACAAGAGTATTATTTTCATCCTCATATTCATTAATCAGTCACTTCATTCCCTCTCACCACGTTATCTTCAGTCACCAGGTTTGTCTTTGCATCCCTGAAAGCTCTAGGAGAGACGAGCGTTCATCTGGACCTTCACAGGGGCCGATCACATGTCGATTACATAAACGCGATACGGCGGGGCAAGCGGCGCCTGCTTTCTCATCCCCTGTGATTGAAGATAAATTGTGTTTCAGATTAGACCAGGAAGAGGAGGAGAACTCCTCCAGCTGCAGGAAAAGGAGATTAAAAAAATGTCTTACACAACCATCTTGAGTTAATCCAGGCGGCCGCTCAGAAAATCCACAGTAGGACCGAAGCGAATGGCTCTGATAGAGCGAGCCGGACACCTGTCAGGTTGGGGGGGATACTTTTCAGCACCTCCAAAGGAGGTCTCATAGACAGGTGTGAATATCGTAGGAACACTGTCCTACAATGAACAGGCTCGTACTAATAAGTGGAAACAGTATCCTAAGCATAAAACCCAGTTTGCTATGGGTTCCCTGTAGCTTCTCCTGACACTTTATGAGATGGCACACTCAGGGGAAGAAACTGTCACCTTGAATTAAAGCTGCTTTTTAATAATGCCTCTATGCACGTCACTGTGTCTAAAGAAAGCTGTGCGTACAAAGCGTTTGTGGGCTCAAAACCTCAGTGGTGCACGCATTAGCATCAGTGGCGTGTGACTGTCACATCAGATAATTTAATATATAAATTATTAATTTGGAATAAAATAACAGACACAGGAGCCCCACGGGGAAAGGCTCCCCAATGGTTCCATTCTTGAACTTGCCGAGAAACCAATCAATCCTTAAATTCAGTCTTGAGTAATCGCTTGATCCCTAAAATGAACGTAAACGCTGTTTTCAAGACTCTCATAATTATATTTAAAGCATGAATAAATACGAAATATGAGGGCAGACAATAAGTACCGCTTTCATACAAAAAATACCTAAACCTGTTGTTGCGACCGCTTGGATTTTAAGTAGGATTGTATCAGGTAAAATTAGCAGTCAATGTCTTTGTAGTAATCACAAGAACCTCAGTTTGAAGAATTGGGCAGTGCTGCCTACTGAGAAACTTGGTCATTATATTTAGAATCATTTAGATCCTTTTGAGAGCTTTTCTCATATGAGAGCTTTTTTTTTATTTTTTATTTATAAATGACTGACTAAGGTATAACTACCTTAGCAACTACCTTTTAGACTCATATTCTCCCAACCCAGAAAAGGAATTAGACCAGAGGATACTTACTTACACTTATCTACCAACCCTGAATAGGAGTATCTAGCTTATTTACTTTTCATCAACATTATTAGCTTTTTCTTCTTTTGCTCTTTCCTTTGGTTTGCTATTTTGTTTGTATTTCCTTTTAGAATAGAATAGAATAGAATTCAACTTTATTGTCATTGCACTGTCACAAGTACAAGCAACGAGATGTAGTTTGCATCTATCCAGAAGTGCTCTACGAGATATAAATATTTATTTACAGGTGTACAAGACTATGTATGTATGGACTATAAGGGGTTATAGCAAAAGATATAGATATTGTTTATAAATATAAATATGGGAGCTATATGCACAGATTATACAGAATATACAAGAATGTTAGGAAATGGATTATATATGTATATCATATAATACAAGATAAATAATGGCAGATAAAATTTACAGATTGTATGTGTGTGTGAAGAAAACAGTCCGTGATGTGTGTGTGTGTGTGAGGATAGTCCATGTGTTATTGTTGTATGAGAGGATAGGGGAGTACAGTCCTTATAGTTTATGTTTTATGTCAGGAGGCGTTCAAAAGCGTGACAGCTGTGGGAAAGAAGCTGTTCCGGTGCCTGGTGGTTCTGGTCCGTAGGCTTCTGTAACGCCTCCCAGAGGGCAGGAGGGAAAAGAGTGTGTGTGCTGGGTGAGTGGAGTCCTTTGTGATTTTCCCGGCCCTTTTCAAACACCGCTTCCTGTAGATGTCCTTGATGGCAGGGAGCGGTGCCCCGGCGATATACTGGGCAGTTTTCACCACCCTCTGCAGCGCCTGCCGGTCGGAGACAGAGCAGTTCCCGTACCAAGCTGTAATACAGTTGGTGAGGATGCTCACCAACTGTACTCACCAAATAACTGCAAAGCACTTTGTATTGCTTTGTTGCTGAAAATGTGCTATATAAATAAAATTACCTTTACCTTTACATAAAACCTAACAAACCTACAGCAATATTGTTTGTCATAGCTCACAATCAACAGCTGCTGTCATAGAACCATCCCAAAGGACGGACAGGTAGCCCAATTCTTAGACAGCACTTCCTCCCAGCCACAATCAGGAGATGGTAACCCCTCTAACCGGCCACTGTCTGATTATGCACAATATCATTTTTAAGCTAAGTGAGACATAAGGTTAAGAAAAACCAAAATATCTTCATCAATGTTCTATCTTTATGAATTTTGTATGTTTCAAGCCTGGATGGAGCAGCAAGACATTTTTTTCTGAATTCAAGTAGTACCCCAGAAGTGTACCGATTAGTTTTTGTTTTGGAAATGTTTTAGAAGTTAATGTACCGTAATATATAAAAATCTGTTATGAGCTGTTTGAAGTTATATATATAAAAAAATTGTTGACGTACTTGGAAACCAACCATTACTAGGAGACCATGTTCTACAGCTACACTTAGACGATAGTCATGAATTTGGACTGCTGCTTTTCTCAAACATGTCCCAAGATACATTAAAATGATAACATACTGAGCCAATATGCAGTGTAAACGAGATAGATTGTCCAGTGTCACTTAATGGTGTGTTCTGACTTTCCAGTTGAAATTCTGACTATTTCTTGTGTTTCCAACCAGAACACAACACCTTATTAGTCTTAGTTCACACAGCTACAAATGAATGTGTATGCTACTTTGTTGAGATCTAGCTGAGTGAACAATTTCATAAAATGGTTTTAAAGGTATAAAAATTATTAAAAGTATTAAAGACTTTTAAGCTCGAGTTGTTTTGGATTCTGACTGCTGTCCATCACAGGTAAGATATTTCCTCCACATCACGACAACAAATTGTCTGTCTGGACGATTTGTTTAGACAACACATTAGTCCTTTTCTGAACAAGAAGTTTTCCAATGTATGCTGAAGTTTAATATTAAGGTTAAAGGCTAAGATTTAAGTAAATTCTTGGGAATTTGTGGATGTTTAGATCTTTTTTTTAGGGTTATCTTTTTTAGGGTTATCATCTTCATCAGTTTATAATTTTATATGCAGATGGGAATAAGTCAATTGGCCTAACTGACAGTGTATAATTTTGACTCGTCATTACAAAGTTTATATTTTTCACATCTGTGTGATCTCTGAGATCAGTGTTTTTCAGGAAAACACTGATTGGAAGACACTCTTTAGATTGTGAGTGTAATCATCACCTATGAAGTCGCTGCACATTGTGGATGGAGAATAAATTTAATCTTATTCATCAGAAGGATTCTCTGAGGCAGAGAAACCTATCACTGTTACAATAAAAGGCTTCATGTAATATTTATAAATGCTATTAATATTTATGGCATAAAAAGGAGCGGGTGTTGAAATGAGAATATGGAGAAAATGATCAAAACTTGCTTTATTTTAATCTTCTTCAGCTTTTATTTTTCGATTTTACAACATGTGCCTGTTCTGTTTCAAATACATTCTATAATTTTAATAGAAGACGTGTTGCTGGACATATTTTTCTCTTGTCATTATGTGGTTATTTGAAGTATGATCAAATACTTTATGGCACTTTATATTGTTTACAAGAATTATCCTGTTCCCAGATTGCTCAGATGTTCCTAACTAACTCACTACTAACCAGGATTTCCACATCTGGCACAAATCCTAAAAAGTTCATAAAGATGTAAGAGATCTAATTAGTCATATCTCAGATTGTAATTTTCTATATCTTTTATGTGCAAGAGGACATACAAATTACATTTTATTACATTCCTTCTTTGAAGCTGCCATAAAATGAACCAGTTTTAGAATGTAAAAGTGTTTGACGCTGCAACTTATCATTCTGTGTTAACACCAAGTGCTGGATTTCGAAGAAAGTAGGCCACCGAGCTAGAGACAGTTTTGGTTTCCAACCCACACAGGTTTCCTTAACACATCCAATTTACCATGAATTAATAGTAAAATATGAATCAACTTTAAATTATCTAGGCATTCTCCACATGAAAATAATGTACTGCTGAAATTAGAAATATCTTACAAAAATCACAGAAAATGTTAGACTACATCACACCTGTACAGCGCTGACAATATATTTGCCCCATACAGATTTCGTCTGTATATGTTTTTTTTTTATTGTCACACATGAATGTTTTAGATCATTGCTCAGAATAGAACCTATTTGACAACATGAATGAAAAATGTCTGAAAAGGCAAACACTCTTTCCCGATCTAAAGACATTTAAGAACAGAGGAGAAACAGACAGTGGGATATATTACTCAAGAAAGGAATGCAAAGGGCTTTCTAAGGGAAATCCACAAATGGAGAAAATATGTGTGCCGAAATAACAGTGCCGAACCTTCCCAGAAATATCAGTAATTTTTTTTTTGCCAAAAGTGATTTTTGGCAACAACAACAACAACAACAAAAAATCACTGGATACTTTATGACTTCATCCAGAACCGCATCTAAAACACTGAAGTCCTCACATGAGTCAGTTAAGGTCAGTGTTCATGATTTAACACAAAGAATGAGAGACTGGGGGAAAATATAGTTACCAAATAGAACACAAAGACCTGTTTTGTATATGATCCTGGAGGCTTTTGGAAAATATTCTGACAAAACAAAACTGGAATTCTTTGGTAGCTAGGTGCATGTCCTGTAATACCTGGTGTAAAACTAACACAGTATTTTTTTTTTGTTTTTTAAGAACATTATGGTGAGTCAAACAATGTGGTAGTGTGATGGTGTGGGGCTTCTTTGTTGCTTCAGGATCTGAACAACTTTCTGTAATTGACCATCAAGTCCACCTATGCAATGTTTAAACTAACAATAAGTAAACAAAAATTGAAGGCTTCAGAGTGGTCTAGTTAAAGTTTGGGCATACATCTGACAGAAATGCTGTGGCATATGGTTAGATGGACCATTCATTTTTGAAAGCTCACCAACGAAGAAGTGTGTTCCTGATGTCCCCCACAGTGATGTGCTGCTGTTAGGGGTGGCACTTGGGATATTAACTTTGGGTAAAAATTGCTCTTCACATAGACAGGTGGTTTTAGCTTTTATCTTTCAGAAAATAAAATCATTTAAAAACTGCTATTTGTATTCACCAAAGTTATATTTGTTTGATATTAAAATTTGCTGGATGTAAAACTTCAAATGTGACCAAAAAGCACAAACAGAAGAAATACTTAAGTGGACCTTTCCACAGCACTTTGTGTGGTTATGCAATGCAGTAAAATGTGCTTAAAATAACAATGGAGAGCGTGGAGATTGCATGTTAAGCTTTCTGTTGTTACTTGAAACACGGACCAAGGGAGGGATCAAAGTTGGGGATACGCCATCATCATTTTTAACTGTGGTTCATTGGTTATACAAACAAAAATACAACAATTAAAAAGACTTCAACATTATGCTGCACCCAATATATCAAAATAACTATCCTGGGCCCCCATACTACTGTCCCTGTAAATCCTTGCTGAAGTGTTGCTCAGGTAAACTCATACATTTCATACTGTTTCTAAGAATAGAAAAATGTATTTGTTAATGTTTGCAGACACTATTGTCTGCTTTTAAAGTAGTCTAAAAGCATCCAAAATATGTTAGAAATGCAGTTTTATCTGATTTACCACCTAGCCCTCATCTGAAAAAACTATTCTCCTGTACAGCAGAAGAAAATGACGTTTTGTGTCTCTGACAACTAGATTGTTAAACAAGCTAGTTGTGTACATCTATAAAAAATAGATTATTTTCTATTTTGTTATATTAAATAAAAAATGGCATTAAAGGTAACGTCCAGGGATTTTCCAACATAAAAGTAATGCAACATAAGTTCAGCAGTTACAACTGTTACAGCGTTTCACTTCTGCTGCCCCCTACCGATCAGAACAACTTGATTCTTTATTTTTGTAGTGTTATCACCCTTGGATTAAAATTTACATAAACATTAATCATAGAAACCTAGCTGAGAGAAATACATTAATTTGATCTGCTTTCTATCTACACCGAACAGAGCAGATTTTACATTTATTTTGGGAAATATGTTGGACTTCATTTGTAAAGGTCCCTGGGGATGCTTCTTAAATGTACTGAAACTCCGGACCATCTGTTCGTCTGACCTCACAGCCAAATCTGTCATCTGGGCCGTGCTCATATAAACTATGCGACACAAGTTACATTTTTCTCTTTTAACCCGGTTGCAGGTGCGACACTTTCCTTCAATTAAACTGGGGGTCATTTCTCCTCCAGAATCCGCTCAGACGCTTTCAGTTTTTATTCCTCGCATCGGCGTCGGGGTTGCAGATGGATTAAAGATTAAGAGCGGAGGAATCCAGCATTTCCTCTCCGGATAGAGACACTCCACACAAAGTGACACAACGTGGGCGGCGCGTCGAAGACCCGATCTGCAGGCACGGCGCAGCGGCTCCACGCAGGAGTCAGGAGCTGGGTGTGAAGCTGAGTAGACGTGACGGCGTGGTCCTTTCAATGTGTTGACCTGGGGAACAAAACACGCGTGAAGGCTTAGAGTGCGGCTCGGGCTAAGGCTAAACTGCCCTCTGGAGCGCGTCTGACCAAATTGGACCTCACTTCATTAGGAAAGGGAACGATGCTGTTTTATCCATTTTTAATTTGAGCGTCTGAACTGTTCCACCTGACGTGCCGCAGATGATAAATTGGATGTAACCTCTGGCGAAAACATTTTGGAAACGTGATTTGCGTCTCTCTGCCTGCGCGTATTTTCTGGAGACATTTCCAACGACGCGTCTTTGGCACAGCAATAAATCAAAGAAATGTGCTGCTGTGAATTTCTTTTGCCAAACTGAACTCAAAGGAGAGTGATCAAGAGCCAAGAGCTGGGGAAAGAGATTTTCTTAATGAAGTGACAAGAAGAAATTTATGGCCACATGAGAATTACGTGAAAAGGTCTGGAGATGCGGCGCAAATGCTTTTATCTGCTCCAGGTGAGTTTTGTATATTTAAAATTTGCGCTTCCACTTCATTTTCCTGCTTTGGATGTTTAATTAAAACTCGCCCCGTCTGTTGTTCTGATTAACAGCTGCTGAGTTTAATCATGATGCAAAAGGGATTGAAAGCGTCCACCAACATGACAGGGAAATGTCACCATAATGTCTAGGAAAAACCCGCACAGTTCCAGTTCTCTCAGATGAGGGTTTAAACCCGGACATTTCTGACAGAGAAATATACATGATCACATATATCATGTGTATCAACATGATATGTGCTGAACGAGGCACTATTTCCATTAAAGTGCTGATGCAAGAGTTTACCTGTAAACACTGAAACTTGAACTTGAATCTTCGGATCATAAGTCATCCCAAGTGGCGTGATTCTTATCTGTAACTGGAACTCAGATGCTGATGCTGAGAAATCCGAAATTTGGCACCGCTTTGTTTAAACGAGCGAGTGCACTCTTTCGTGTTTCATTCAGATGTCTCTCCTCTCTGAAAGTGCGCCCTTGACTTATCTCAATTTCGCCACATGTTTTTGCTCCTAAATGGAGCCTGCAGAGGTAGCGATGAGGACACGTGATGTGTTGACCTCATATAAGAGACGCCTGAGGTGTTCGGGCTGGTTTTAGGAGGATGTGGGCCCCTGGGTAGAGGTTTTGGTGCTCTACCCACAGAAGTTAAGCTTTGCAGAAGGATGCATTGAATAAAAGTCTGTTTACTTTGTAATTCAGTTTTTTTTTTAAAGTGAGATTCGGGAATCATAGATTCATTACTTGCAGTGAAATATTTGAAGCTTTTATATCTGTAATTGTGATGATCATGGCTTGCAGCTGTTCAGAAAACCAAACTTTAGTGTATCAGACATTCGGAGTATTACATAAAACTAATTTTGAAACTGATGTTTAGTTCTTGAATCTTATGTTATGGCCAAAACTTTTATGGAGACAGTCAATACCCTCAGACAGGGGAGGGGGGTAAATCATCAAAAGGTCACTGCAGAAGAAGCTGGTTGTTTCACAAAATACTGTATCCAAGTAAATTAATGGAAAGTTGAGTGGAAGGAAAGAAGATGTGGTAGAAAAACATACACAACAGGGGCTATCTCAGCCCTGAGAGGATTGTGAAGCAAATATGTGAAATATTGGTGAAATCAATGATTCAGAAGCCGCATATTGCTCTTTTTAGTACAGGAGCTAAAAGTGTCACATTTGTTATGTTAAGCCCTTCTTAAACTAAAGACAACACATTTTGCATTTCCTTTAGAAATTAAAGTCCTAGAGTCTAGAGGAGTATTCAAAGAGGGACAGAATGCATTTTTTTTTTAAGCTTACACAGTTGGGAAGGACAAGGGAGCTGTGTCGCCTGCTACTGTTAATGCACCATTATATTAAGCCCTAAATCAGTGCAGTTGTTTACCAGGAAATTTTAGAGCATTTATTTCTGCATGAAATGAGCAGATTTCATTTTCCAGCATAGCTAACAAAGACACCAATACCTTCTTTAATGATCATGGTACTAGTGTTCTTGACTGGCATGTGTTGCATAGCAGAGAGTAAACCCCACAGAAAATCCAGAGTGTTGTCAAGAAGAAGATCGTAGACTCCAGAGCTGACAATGGAGATGACTTGAAGGCCATTCCCAAAGACGCCTGAGCTTCCTCATTATTACTCAGTAGGGCCACAGTCTGATTGTCTCCGTGCCAACAAAAACTTCAATTTTAGTTTCATCAGACCACAGGACATTTCTCCAAAAATCAGGTCTTTGTTCCCGAGGACATTTGCAAACATTAATCTGGCTTTTTATCTTACTCTTTGAGTAATGGCTTTTTCCTCTCTGAGTGATTTTCCAGGACTTTCTTCATTGTGAACAAAGACATTATCTTTTCAACTTCAGTCACTAGATCTCTAGATCTAGATTTCTAGATCTCTTGCATTTCACAACAAAACATGGCATCTGGAGGAGGCAGAACCCATCTCCGTACTGCAGGGTAACTTTGTTAGACATTCCCATGCTGTTGAGTTGTGTATCACTTCCTTAAAATTGGTGCCGCCAATTACTTAAATTGTCTTTAGTTACCCTAAGCTTTCAAAAGCCATCTGAATTATTTGTTGTGTAAAGTTATTGCCGCATTAGTGATTTTAAACTTCCGACTTAGAAAATAAAATAAAAAAATTCTAAAATTTTATGTTTCATTCTAGCATTTTACAAATGGAATAACAAAATCATTTTGGTAATGCTAATTCATTTAAAACAGAATATACAGTAAAAGATTAGGTTTGAGCTGCATAACCTACTTTTTTGCAAAGCATCCATAAAAGCAATTCCTCCTAATCCTTAGGCATCTGAGCTACTGCCCAGGTAAGCCTGGTAAAAAGTCTGATCCAGCTGAGGTGAATGTCTTCATGCACCTCCTCCTAATTGTGAGAGAGGAGCTGCTGCACTAAGAATAGTCAAGAATCTTCTGCACAATCCCTCCCCTGCTTTCTATTTGTGTCCCCTCTGTTATGATTTAAGACCCCTCTGTCACAGACAGACTCACATGTCCGTAAAGGTCAGAAAGCAGCTAATCGCTTTAAATGAAGATGCGAAGCTTTCTGTGCGATTAAGAGATTCTGTGACAAATAGCAACTATGCATCCATACTTTTAAGAGAAGCTTACAAATATAGTTAAAACAATCTACAGAAAGGCTTAGTAGACATTTTTATTGCATTTTGTTACACTAATAACACTTTAAAATTATAAATTTTTCAAGAGATCTTCATGATGTCCTTCTGTATAAGACAGGATATAATATGTCATGAGAGTTGCCACACCTATTGGTCTTCTTTGTACAGAAAGAAAAACAATCCATTTGAGTTTGATAATTTGAGACAAGTCACCTTGTAACCAGGGGCATTTGTATTGAGAACATTATGTTGACGTCACGCTGCATTGAATCCTGAGCAACTTGGGGTCATTGTTGTGTTTACATGGCTTGTTGTGAGGATTTGAAGCTTGCATATATTAGACAGATTGCGGCAAGGTACAGAGAGTGGGTCTTTCCATGTGAAGGGAAGTCTTTATATGAGCAAAAGAAGTGTGCCACAATCAATCAAAAAATCTACTTCATATTTTTGTTATTGTAAAGTACCTAAAAAGATGGAGCATCTTCATGCTTTTGCTTTTGGGTGCAGAATCGGAGTAAAAAACTACAAACTCTATCTCAAATATATCCCACAGTGATATGTGTATAAAATAATCTTTCATTAGAGTAACATAATCTGATAGTGAGAAATGTGTATTGATCCAAATTTTAATTTGACAACATTTATTCAATGTGGAATGGAATCCAAGTTTGAGTAAAAATGTCAGCAAACAAGGCTGGATGAGGACTGAAGTTTATCTTGCCACCACACATAGTGAGGAGGACGGTAAAAAAAAAAATATATATATATATCTCCAAGACTGCCTAAGAGAAAATAGCAGCATTGTTTTTTTTCATTTTCTGTCATATCCTAGTCTGTGCAGGTGAGGCCCATTGAGATATGAGGTTTCATTTTCAAGAGAGAGCTGGTGAAATCATTCTACAATATAAAGTACCATTTGTTGCAAATAAGCTTCATTCAAATATTCCACTCCATAATACATCAAATTCAGCAATTAAACTGGGTAGATGAAATCATTACTAAATTACATTATTAAAAGTAATATCATTTTAAACCTGGTGCTATGCTGTTTAGCGGTAGGGAGTTTGAGCTACTGCAGGAAGATGAATTTATATTCAGGCTTTCGGCAAGTCTTTACCATGCTGAAAATCTTAGAAAGCACTGTGACATGAAAACATGAAACAAGTGATTGATGAGTATACCAGAAAAAAATGTTTAGATTTTATCCTTTTTTTTCTGAGCAAGACTAAACAGAGACAATATAACTTGCAGATTGGAAATGGTTGGCACAAAAAAAGATTACACAATAGACATTGTTCATCTTTTGTTTTGATTACAAATCCGACCATACACAATGCAATAGACGACAGAAAACAAAAATGGGTGGTAAAAACCAACAGTCATTTTGTTTACATTGCAAATGTGCTGCCGAGTACTAAGTGAGTGAACATTATAAATGATTGGTATTGGGGGAGGGAGAAATAAAATAAGAGAAAGTTTCAAAGCCAAGTCGGGGATGTCCTACTCCATTCCTCAAGAGCTGCTAATTCTCCAGCACAGCTATTTTAAGCAAACAAATTACCTCCTTAGCATGTATTAAGTTCTACCCAGGGACGTGGCAGAGACCCATCATGTAATTCAAGTGTGTTGAAGCAGGGAAGCAACTTCAACATGCATGACAGCGCCCCTAGAGGCCACCACTACTGGTTTAAGTATTTTTGAAGCCACAAATATAATCAGTCACATCTCCCCAGACTCATATTTACAGTCCAGTTTATCACACTACAAAAAGGATTATTAACCTGCATTTTTTCCTGACGCATCCCAAACCACCAGTTTAAAATAAGCAAATTTTTCTAGATCTGCTCTGAATGGCAATCAGCAGGTTAAAACCTGAAAACGTTTTTTCCACTATTATTCAAATTGTTACAACCTAACAAACCACCAGGCCTCTGTAAAACCTTTTTCAGGGTTTAAACCACACAATGTACAATGTACCTTGTTTTGAATTAAATAAATATCAGGTTAAGGCATGAAACATATGATTTGATGCATTAATGAGGAAAATCTTGAAATCCCTTCATCTACTGTTTTAAAACTACAACATGTTTTCTGAATCTGCAAGTGCAATCTTCTTTTATGAATGTTTATGTTTAATTGTCAAAATAAAACAAAGTGAAAACATCTGTGCTATACTTCTCAGAAACAGAACTGGAAATGTCTAAAATCTGAATTCGAAGGTCAGACTGGACATTGTTCCTGCCTGTGAAAGCCTGATGGGTGAATTGCACTCTGATGTTGCTTTGTAACTTAGCAATTTTGTCCAGTAGGTTTTCAAATCCGTCTGGTGACACATTAAGTGACTGTGTCAAATCTATGAACTTTTTTTTGGTGGTTTTAAGACTTTTTGAGACCCCTGAAAGCACACATTTTCAAAGTGTTTTGTAGGGCAGCAGTCGGAGCCAGAGCTGCTCCCTCTGTGTCCCGACTGCTAATGGACATAAATGTTCTTTACCTGAAATAAATCACTGCACAAAAATACAACTCTGTATCTCTGCTGATGTTTTTCTCCCATTTAGACTGTTGTTGAAAATACAAAAAAGCTATTATTTCTAATGTTTGACTTTCTGTACCTTCCTAAATGATTAAGCTTGGTAGAAACTAAACCAAGCTTAGAAAACTTGAAAGCTAAACAAGAAAGCTAAAAATGAATAATTATTTAAAGGCAATAAAAGTTCCCTTTAAGTTCTTGGTATATTTAGGGAGTTTTTATTAATTACAAAATATATAAAAAATGTTTTTATTCATATGAAAACGAACAAAAAAACAAACAAACACTCTCTTAAAAAGCATTACTAAATGTTCCACTTTATCTGGATTTACTGTTACTTCTTCATGGTTTGACTTATTAAAATTCTGTGAGATAGTTTAACATTGAATATATCTGCCTAAAACAAAAAAATATATATATTGATGCTTAAACTTTGTGATCAAAATTTAAATATTTTGCTTGCAGCAGTCAATGAAATTAACTGGAGCTCACTTCACTAAATGTCCCACTTTAGCTCAGTTGTTGTATGTTGCTTTATAGAATGAATAATTATTAGAAATGCTATTCTTTATGAAAAAAATCTTGTCTAAATACATGTCAAAGATGTACTACAAACAGCAATGCACATAAATATGTGAACATGTGCAAAGATGTACTATAGGAAATGCACATAATTATATGAACATGTGCATAACACAATATTGAACATGTTAGATGTTACGTGTTAGATTTATATTTATAAAATATGAATAAAAATTTTTTAGTACTTTATTAGTAAAACATTTGCCTTAAACAAGTTGCTTTTATTGACTTCAGTTCCACAGCTCTATAAATCTATAATAAAAGGTATTTATTTTTAACAAGAAGAAACTGCTCAGGTGTTACCCACTCTACCCAATGTGATATATTAATATTTACATTTTAAAATGATTTAAGTTTATGCACATGAATGTGTCTAAAGGAACAATAAATGCATAAAGGAAAGCAGAAGAAGAATAAAATATGTTCTATGGTGCAACAGTCTGAATTGTAACGCAAACTGGCAAAAGAAAAGACCATCAAGCACAGAGAAAACGTTCCTCTTTGTACTTCTGTTCTGTCTGTATTTAGTAGGGAAGGGCAACAGTGGAGCATTATATTTTGCTGAAGAACCACACCTGTGACCTGCAGCTATTATATCGGCAGCTTGTTCATGCTGAGGTTAACAAATGTCTGACTGACCCGTTCTACAACACTTGCAGGCCGCACAGCCGCGCACATATCCAAGCTCCAATCTCTGGCTTTATTACAGATCTAGACCAAGTGCAGTAAATAAGTCAAATAGAATTAGTCATCATGACGCCAAACATGGCAGCAAAGAGACTCCTGTGCACATGACCACTCACCTAGATCATGCTTAACTCTGGAAATGATCAAAACCAAAACGAGCAAAAGCAGAGAAAAAATTGGGGAAAACATGATCACTTAATGAGCTCAGAGTATGCACCAAATGAGGCACAAAATGCTTGTAATAGGAAAGGTTTGGATCAACAGCTCCTCTAGACTACAAAATGTTTTAATGCTGGGCCTCAGGCAGCTTTCGGAGTGTTTTAACTTACTCACTTGGGGAAGGTTTTTTCCTCCTCTTCGCTTCACTGCTTTTTCATGAAATCCTCATATGGCAGAAACATGCAGAAACAAGACTGCTGCATGAGAGCCAGCAAATAGACTGCTGTAGCTCTACCTCTTTCTGCTTTTTGTTCTTTTTACTTTGTTTTTATTGTTGTATTGCAAACACAATGTACATATTCTTGTAATATGCAAAATCCCACTACATTTCAGTATAATAGGCATATTTGATAAGAAAACTAATTTACTTCCTGGTTCATTTGATTTCCAGAATGCAACTCAGACTGACTTTTTTCTTTTTAATCAACAGACAAAATTACATTCAAAAAGGAAAGGAGCACACTGTTATGAGGGAGGTATGTTTGCTGTTATCCTATCCTGAAATTGAAGCGCTGCAGTTTTACAAGTGAAATCCAAGTCCTTCTTAATCAGCCTCTTAATAGTTGTCAGATTCTCCTCTTCAGTATTCCCCAGATATTTATAAATGAAGTCAGCGCTGGACCTCATTTAGGCCATTCAGACACCTTTAAGAGGCTGTGCTTCTGCATGCCGTGCAGACAGAGGCAGGGCATTGTCCTGCTTAAATAACCCGGCCTCCAGGGAAAAAAGAGTAGATGCTTCTGCAATAATGGTATCTTCAAATATATGCGGGTCAGCCATCCACTGGACTTTGATGCCAACCCAGATAGTGGCTTTTACACATTTCCCTCATCACAAGAAGGATTTTTGTCTTTTATCTTTCACTTGCTGGACTTGATACCTATTCTTCTAATTATGAGGTGAAGCCATTAGGTAAGGTCCATCCCAGACGAGCTCACGTCCAGAGAACTCAGCTGTGTTTCTGAGCAGACTTCCCCCCACTGTGCAATACAGTTTCAGGTTACATTTCTCAATTCAGCAGCCAACTGTGCTGAGTGACAATAGTTTTCCAAGGTTCTTCTAAGCTCATATGGCTAAACTGGTCACAGTAGCCAGGTGGTTTCTCATGCAGTGAGCATGAAGAAAGAACAAATAAATCAGCATACTAAAAAGGCTTTTGTGTAAGATTTATTGAGATGTTTGCTTGATGTTTTGGACAGGTCAGGCTTTTTCAAACTACTAAATTATTTTGTACTCACCCTCCTTTAAATGCTTAAATTTTTTTTTCAATATACAGTATACGAAAGAGCACATCTGTTCAGAAGTTTAAAAACAGGCCTAAGACCATATGAGGTGTTGAAAGTCAACTAGCATTTTTCCTGGTTTCACGCATACAAAATATTGATAAGTCTGCATAGACTATATTGTTTTAGTTGATATTTTCCAGAAGGAAAAAAATGGTTGCAAAACCAGTAATACTTTAGGACACCAAGATTTATTCCTGAAACACTAAGAACACACTAGGCATGCCACCTAGTGGGTTCAGCCCACTGGAACCAGTGGGCTGAACCCAACTCCTGAAAATGTTTTACACTTAGCAGGAAAGCAGAAGAAGTGCTAGGCTTCTGCTAGGCTAGGATTCGCACAAACCATGCACAATAGTGTATTTGCACTCTTGGTCTTATCTGTTTGGCTCATGTATTTTGGACATCATTAGATATCGATTATGCACATTTTTGACCGTCCTTACACTCAACCTCTCAGCGTCAGCTGACCTTGCTCTGGACTTCCGCTTCACATCTTTTTATGGTACTAGGCTGGAATTTGCTGATAATAGGTTTGCACTCAGGACCACTTAAGTTGAGACTGAGGTCAACTCCAAGACTTCTTGTTTTTAACTATCATAGTTACGAAACATTGTTGGTTACATTTAAGTTCAATCAGGTGTACCGTAGAAGCAATCTGTATGACTTGTATCACATGAATTAATACTGATGTAGCCATGGAAGTGATTATACAACCTGAATTCAATGGTTTGGAAGGGTAAACAAATTCATTTGGCAATGTAATGTACAGTATGTAGGTTAATGTTTAAATCTAAGAAACCTAATTTACTATTGTGGTTCTTTTTCTATCATGGGTAGAAGATCCATTACAGCCACTAGCGCAGCCAGGAATTGTCACTCTTTCACACTGATGGTTTCACATAGAAATGGCAACATGATACTTTTTTTATCAGAAATGCTGTCATACTGCACAGTGCTATGGTAAACTTTTTGTTTTATGTTAAAATATAAAACAAACCGATTTTCTGTTCATGTGGTTTGTAGCTTCCGCTGTTACAATTTGGATTGGAAGATTATTTCACTTTGAGCTTCATCTTGAACGTGAAATTCCTGCGTCTTTGCAGCTTTGTGTCGCATAGAATTATAAAGTGGCTATTTAGTACTACATAGAGTGAGTCATTATCCTAATACGAGGGTAGAGTTAAAATCAGTCAATCTAGACAGCATTAATGGAGATTTTAAAAAGTTGGAAGGTAAGGATCGTCTGGATTCCTGTTCAGAATGGATGAAATAAGACATATAAGAAAATAAATTGCCATTAGTCAGAGCTTTGGCCCATGTTCATTTGGGGCCTTTTTCCTCCATTTGTAAATTAACAGTTTGGCTGAATTCAGCTGCTGATGACAGCATGCCACCTAGAAATAGCTGCAGGATTTTTTGCCACAGCAAAATACATTTTAGATTAACTGTAGACAGCATGGCAGACTTTGGTGCTGTCATCTCAAGAAACCCATCAGCCATAAATGGACCCCATTTTGGAATCAGTTCATCAGTTAGATGAGCATTTCAGCCAGGTTCTTGAAGGGAAATGTCTCCCCTTTCTTTTCCTCTGGAATCAGGCGATGCGTATTTTGGCGAGGGGCCAGCTTCTCAGCTGGGGTCACGTCTGGCCCGGACCGTCCTCATCCAGATTTTTTTTTTATTTTGTCCTCTTTTTATTTTCGTTAAAAGGACATTCATTTCTCCAGGGCTTATTAAGCAAGATCTAAGTAGAAGAAAAGCTTGTTTTTGTATTTTAACCTGCTCTTGCTGGCACTGGAACCTGAATCTAAAGAGATGAAACGAATCCAGTAAGAGGTTTGCATCCTCCCTTAATAGGAAAAAAATGCCAAACTACTTTGGGGCTCTTAATTATGCAGTTCAATTGTTCTTTTTCTGAAGTGAAATGATTATACAGCTAACAATACCAACAATTGATAAAAATAGGAATTGCTTCAGGTCATTGTGGATTTTCCTTAAGGTCTAAATTATACAGAGAAGCTCAAATTTATACTAACACCCTCACTAATAGTTGGCTAAAAGCCATTTAGCAAGTTGTGCTTCAATCACATGTTTTTGGCATCTTTTTAGGTTGTGACAGCTATTCTTGGGAGAATTAGTAGAGATAATTTAATTTAGTTTCCTTGACTGAACCTCACTTTAAGTGTAAACCACAAGTTTTCCACAGAGATAAGTTTGGAAGCAGTGGTGAGGGTCATTCCAGGTCATCTCCATGCTATTTTCTGACACTAAAATGAATAAAAATAGACAAGAACAAATCAAATAAAGACATCTAAAATGCTGATGCATTTAAAAAAAAAGATGAGCGTGCAATAAAGCACATTCCTCACTGCAGATTAAGCCAGATGGTTAAAGCGCTTCATCTTAGCATATGGAAAGTGACATTGTGGGTGGACAAAGCATTTGCTGCTTGCACAGTGAGCTGTATGGAGGGGTTGAGATTTTTTTTCATTACCATCTGTAAAAAACATTTTTTTTCTTTTTTTAGTTTACTTCCATTTCCTTTTGTTGGAAATCAGCCAAACAGTTCTGGTGCCAAATTTTTTGTTGGAACAGCAAAAGTAGTGTGAATATAAAGTAAGGTTCTGAAAATGACTTAAAGTTTTATGC
Source organism: Xiphophorus hellerii (assembly GCF_003331165.1). Taxonomy (NCBI): domain Eukaryota; kingdom Metazoa; phylum Chordata; class Actinopteri; order Cyprinodontiformes; family Poeciliidae; genus Xiphophorus; species Xiphophorus hellerii. The sequence continues at coordinate 12,005,071 of NC_045681.1, forward strand.
TACTTCCCCATCTTTTACCCTGAAGTCTGAGAAAAGTCAAATTTCTTCTTTTTTTTTCCATAGATGCAATCCTCTTTCATAACTTTTTAAATGTTTTTAATTATGTTGATGTTCAGCTTTTGTTAGTGTTTTATTTGTTGTGCTGGTGTAATTTTATTACTCCTCCCTTGCCGTCTACAGTATGCTGAAAATAAATGAAAATGATTCTGTTCATACTTCTTACGATGGGATTTGGCTGCATGTCTTCATACACACATGTACGCACACCCGCGCCCCCCCCCCCCCCACGCCCACAGACACACACCCACACACAAGTGCACCCCTTCAAGTAATTATTAACCACAAAACTACTATTAAGGTTGAAAATAGTAAAATCAAGATGCCTTTTCCTGCTCAGAGAGGCATAAATCCAAGGTTCTTCTTGCAGTCTTGTGTTGTTTATGTTCCTGTTTTCACTGGTTGTTGTTGTTTTCAAGTGTCGGTGCTGTACGTTTCTAATACCTGTCTGGATTCACGGAGCGTGAAAGCAGGCGCAGCAAGCCATTATGAACTCTGCTCTGAAATCTGGGGCACTCCAGCATTTTTCCATAATGTGACCTGATACACCTTTCGGTATTTCACGCCATTGAGATTGTCTGTTATAAACACAACCCTGATCAAAGGACGGCACATTTAAATACAAGTAAGTAATGAATTGTGAGCAACTTAAAGTTCTACTTTACCACTATTTTCTACTTTAAGAAACGTTTTGAATGATAAATTATCAATGGGAATGTTTTATTCAAGGAGGAAGTGAAACCTGGGCTCTATAGGGTAATTGTAGCCGGCCGGTTGTGTTCAGGAAACTGTTGTTGTAAGGTGTAGCTCAGTTTGGCATTTGATGGAGAGAGACAAGAAAGCCAAACCGATGACTGTCTTGTTTTGTGTTATGAAGCACCACCAACATGAGCTGCATGTGTGCTGGCTGTGAATCACTGGTTTCCAGATGTCTCCAGTGCGACACATAACACGATCCCCCCTCTTATTGTGTCGCCAGGCTTCCTGGTTTGAACTGTTTCCAGCTCGGCCCCCTGTCCAAAGCAGAGGAAACCCATTTAGGATCAAAGAGTGTAGATGCAATATTAATCCAAACAGCAGACTCCTCTTTGGTATCATTCAGTAGAACCACAAATACAGATTCTGTTGTTTCCCATCCCTCTGTGTGAAAGAGGAGGGCTGCTTATCTCATGCTGCTGTCTTGGTGGAAACACAACTCTGTCACATGAGACACGGCTGACGGAGGATGCTGCAGTATTATAATTATGTGCATTTTTTTATGTTTTTCTTTCCCATCTGCAGATGCAAAATACCCTGATGCCAAAATTATGCACAAACAGAAAAAGCTTTGAATTAACGAGTACAACCTATGGAAGATTTTTTTTTTCTGTTTCTATAAACATTAGAATGTTAAAGGTTAGGAGTGATTAAAAAAATGGCTTCTATTTTTTTTTTTAAATTAAGCAAAAATATTGGTAAGATAACAAGGAAAAAGTGTTCAGAGTTTAAAAATAATATGAAAGAAATGAAAGAATCCATTTGTTATCTATATCTGCTCTTCCTCTGAGGGTGGTGGGAGATTGGTGCCTTTCTCCAGTAGTTATCTGGTGAGAAGCGGTTAGCATACTGGACAGATCCTAATTCCTCACAGGGCAACACAGAGACACGCAAACATGCATTCACACTCATACCTGATGCAGTGTAGAAAGACCAAACAGCCTAAAGGACACAAGGAACCCAAAAAGAACCCTTACAGGCACAGGGAGAACATACAAACTCCATGGAGAAAGACACCAGGCTGGGATTTGATCCCAGGACCTTCTTGCTGGAAGGCAACAGTGTTACCAACTGCAACCATGGAAACAAACAAAAGGCAGCTCTGTAAATAGAATGTAAATAGTTTTGGTTTTTATTTACTTTTTTTTTTAAGGATTAAATTGAAAGTGTGGAAATGACAAGATTATTTCTACACTTCTATAACAACCAGTAAAACCATAATAACCAATACTTTATTGTCATTACTGAAGTCACGCCCCTCGTGTTTTTGCTGTCCATGTGATATTTCACCATAATCCGTAGCTCTATCCACAAATTCTCAATCAGATTGAAGTCAGAACATGATAAAAAAATCACAACAATGTTATAGTTATAAAGGGGAAGCAAGAGGAACTTATGTTCCTTTCAAGGGTCTTAAAGGTCGTTGGGTTTAATTTAATTTAATCTTATTTCCTGTAAAGAAATTAAAGATTCATTGAGCTGGTCAGAGAGAATACATGTTCATATTTGATTCTGTGATTAAGCCTGACCTCTATCACTCTCCTCTTCACTGTCTGCAGGTGTTTGCCGTTGTGAGCCTCCTCCCCTCAGCCTCCTTAGCAGATTTGACATGTGAAGCTCTGCTGGCAGGGAATGTCTCGCGTAAGTTGAAGACGAGCATTAACTCGACTCTTATTACAACACTGCAGTCTGGTTTTTTTTGTTTTTTTACAAGCAGCTATTTCCCAGAGCTGTCAGACTTGAGTGTTTGAGCTGCTTGGCTTTTAGCACACTTGTGGGATTAAATTGATTTTCAGTCTTTTCTTTTTCATGTCCATAACCTCTAAATGCCAAAACCTCATCTTCAGTCTCAACTTTGTCCTCTTGAATATTGGAAAAATGTCTTTTTATATTATTTAATTTCCTTGTAGAGCTCACAAGTAAATGCAGACTGAGGAAAAGCAGGAAATATAAAGATTTGTTGTTTATTTTTTCAAAACAAAGATGCCCCAGGTTGTTCCAACTGGATTCATAATAAGTCTTTGTCTTCCATAAGCATGGTCTGGTGTAAAATTCAAACCATCTGATGACCTTGAGGAAAAATACCACAGTCTGTTCTTCTAAATGTTAATTAGTTTTATTTCAAATCAGAAATGCAAATATTACCACTGCTGCTAAAGAGTATCTTGCTGTCATAATAAGTAACACCAATTGATTAGCCAGAGATCGATATTTGGAAGGGGAAATATGTGAAAATCAGTTTTTTTCTTTATTGACACACTAGTTTTATTTTAAATACATGAAAAATATTCTTTAGGCTGCAAAAATGCTACACCACTAAATTTGTGTGCTTACTTTTAAAGAAAGAAATGTCTTTTATGTACTTTTTTTGTGCTTTGTTATGTAGGTGCTAAAATGTTCCATTCATGGACAGATGATGCATAATGAACAAGTAGATAATTCCTGCAAACTAAATGCCAGGATGGTTGTTTATCGGTGCCTTTTCCTCAACGACCCATTTTCTGATCCAACACCCACATTGGCAGGATTACAGGGACATCCAATCCTCCAAATTAAACCACACAATGCATCCCACTGTGCAGCAGAATGATGCTGAGACACGATGGCGTAGCTCTCATATAGCCCTAAATATCCCCACTTAAAAATAGACTAAGCTGTTAAATGACTTGCGTACCCAATGTATTTATATTGCCGTATAATGTCACACACACAGCTGAAGTCCATGTATGATGCTTCAATAACTTCAGACAACAATGTTCAGACAGTAGTTCTGCACTATTAATTTCCTGACCTATGCCATTAGTTTTACAGCCTTTCCTTTTCAGCAGTGTTAAGCTTGTTGCACATGCTAATCATATCTGTTGTCATGTCATCAATGAAGACATGTATACATACGCTTGACAGAAAAAAAAGCAAACGATGTAGCAACTACACAGAGGCCACACCAGAGAAAGTTAATGATGCAAAACACTCCGTCTTTAACATTGGTTTATTTAGTGAAGATTTATAGTCCAATTTAATTAATGAGGAGGAGGAATTCTGGAGAAAAATTGTCTGAAAGACCAAAAGTTGTCTTGGAGACAAAACAAAGTGGCACCCTTTAGTGGACTTTAAAAGCTCCCTATTAAGCCCAGTGGTGTAATTAGTGTAATTAATTAGCCATCCAGTGGTTGTGCAAGTGTAACTTTTTTCACATAACTAGTTGTCATCGTACATGTGAAGGTTTAACTTTACCACACCATGTACGCCTGGACGTGTTCCAAAGACTGTGTTTTACCACTTAAGCTATGTACTGCAACTTTGTTTTCAGGCAGTTCTTTTCAGGTTAGCCCTAAAAATGAACTTCAAGCTAATGTGTGTGATGGATGGAAGGGAAGCTAAAATACAGAGATCACAGATGGACTCTGTTTTCTCAATTATTTGGCTCAGACACAGAGAAAATAAAGGTGCTGCTGCAGCTAACTTTTGGGGCAAAACACACAGGGGAGCATTTGGAGATAAGTTATTAATTTTCATGCAGTCTGCAGAAACCATTAGGTGTTCAGCAACAGATGACACAGGAGAAGTAAAATCTGTAAGAGAAAGCATTTTCTTACCTGACAAACTTTATGCTCACAAACAATAACCAAGGTCACCTCAAAGGTCTGTCTGTTGACTTCCATGCATGGCTAGTAGATTTAGCTGAGGCATAAACTATGTTGAGCTTTCATTACTTAGTTATGAGCTCCTTGTTTTAAATCTAACATTCCAGTTGTTTTAAAAATCTGGGGCAAAATGTATTTTCAACAGAGAGAAATGAGTGTTTCCTTCTCAGAAGTTTTTTGTAGCAGACTCCCTCCAACCTTTTCTGTTGCCAGTAAGTGACTACATATCTAATTGAAAATGTCTTTTTTTAATCAACGTGTCTATGAGTGTATCTTCAAGATGATGTCAATAAATAGATGACTTTGTCTTCCAGATATGGAAGTTGTATGCGTATTTTTAAAAAAAAAATTATTTAAAACAGTCTTCCTATGTGTGGAAAAATAATGTACTCTTAGAAATGGTGGAAACCATTTCATATTTTTTTTTTTTTTAGACTTTCTAGCTTTTCAAGTTTGCTTAACAGATTCCGATGAAAAATCTAATAATATGTTGTCTCTTAGAGAGTTTTCATGTTTTCTGTCATATTAGTACTTTTGAAATTGTGAAGTCATGTTTCAGGAAACAACTTGTTTTGTTTTTGTCTCTGTTTAGGAGATTTTTTTCATGTTTTTCTCACCACATATGTGTGAAAACACTGGTTACAGGAAGAGGTGATGAAAGCTCAATATTGAGTGCCACCTTTTGCCCCAGGGGAGGATCCCTTATTTCCGGATTCTTTTTATCCAAATCCTGTGGAGTTATTGCAGAAATAATGGCCTGACCTTCAGGGCACGTCTAGATTCATATTTGCAGGTAGCGTCCTGGAATTGCTCCAGGAAAGGTCCGTCACCGATGTTTACCACTACCCTTTATTCCTTATCATCTCTGGCTGTTAAGAAAAATCTAATAAGATTTTTATAACCTTGAATAAAATGTGTAAATGAAGAGTGGGTTTGCTGATGAAGCTGTTTCCCTTTGGATTGCAGTGCAGTCCCTGGTCGCCTCCTGGAACCAAACCCTGAGCAACACCACAAGCCAGTGGAGCGGTGAGTCGGACACGCTACACCCCTCAGATGTGCTAAACCGATTCCCCACGAAGTCACTACAAAGCAGAGTCACTGTGGAATACCACACAGGGGAGCCGAGTTAGACACAAACCAAGATTATTAAAACTAACATCAAAGACGGGAGCTGTGCTGGAAATAGATCGGGCACCGGAGACGATGTTCTCAGCTCAGCGAAACAAAGCACAGGAGTAATCATTAAAACCTGTGCACACACAAGCAGGATATTCAGCTCCACAGCTGAATATCCAGCACTACTGCTGCATTGTCAGAGTTTCGTGATGTCTATTTGTAGTCGGAAATGAATGTACAACTGCTGCGGCCTCTTTTTTTTTCCCCCTCATCATTCAGGCTCAGGAATCTACTGCGAAACCTCCATCGATGGCATTGGCACATGCTGGCCCAGGAGCAGCGCTGGCCAGATGGTGTCCCGGCCCTGCCCCAAGATGTTTTACGGTGTCAGATACAACACCACCAGTAAGTCCTGGCTGTCACATCCTCCCAGTAAAAATCAGGCACAGCAGATTAAATCCAAGATTTACAGTGCTGTGGAAAAAGTTTGTACCCCCTTACAAATGTTTCATTTTGTTGCGCTTAAATCTTACAGATGATCCAACTAAATTTAATGTCAGGCAAACATCCAAGTAAGTTCAAAATACAGTTTTGGAACTATGATTTTATTCACTAAGGAAAATAAGCTATTCAAACCAACTGTATATACCTACGTAAAAGTCAAAGGCCCATTAATCTCATAATTGATTATGTTGGTAAATAATGTCATCAAAGGCTTGTGAAAACTGCCACTGCTACTTTTGCATCACTATGATCTACTGTTCATTTAGTTTTTATTTAGTCATATTGTAGTTTGTTGTTGTTTTTTTAGCATAAACTGCCTGTTTAAGATCACCCTACTGCATTTAATATAAAGTCCAGACTTTGACTGTGCCACTTGAAAACCCTCAGTCAGAAGTGGACTTCTTTGGCTCATTGTTCTTCTGCGTAATTCAAGAGTGTTTTAGCTTAAGGTCAGATGAATACTGTATATTCTTATTCACGATCTTCTAGTTCTGAGTCATAGTTCTATCATCCAGGAACTAAAGCATTCCCTTATAATGATCACACTACCACCATGTTTTACTGTTTGTATGATGTTTACCTCACTGTGCTCAACTGGAGCCCCAAAGACTTGGTACTGGCTTTGTAACATCTACTGACCGACAGATGACAATTTGTTTGTTTCTCATTTGTACTTAGACTTATTCACTTCATTCTGTCATACAAGTTCTGTTTAGGTGATTTCTTGAACTTCCTGCTCTGGTTGTGGCTTGTGAAGTTTCACCTGGAAAATATTCCAGTTGAGCCATGATTTAATCTGATTAATGCTTTTTTTATTATTTTGGAGCATCTTAGGTTGGATAACATTTTTTTTCCATTAATAAATGAAATCATAATTTAAGAACTGCATTTTATTTTTACTTCACTGATCTCTTTCTCCGACATTAAAATGTGCTTGTGGGTCTGAAACACTTAAGTGTGACAAGAAAGTAAATCCGCAAGAAACTTGCAAATCTCACAGAACTATAAACTGGCCTCTCTAACACCCAGTTCCTTCTCTCCACTTTTACCCTATGGGCAAATCCTGCTTTTGTTTGCAGAAATTACCATGAGCATATAAATTAGTGAGAAGACATGTGAAATTTCAAAAAGATAAAGGAAAAAAATCATGGATGCAGAAGTTATTAAAGCTGGAAATGCTCATAAAAGATCAAATCAACATGACTGAAAAAGTACAAAAGAAAATCCCACTGTGAAAAAGTGTTTCTGTCAGCCCTAAATGGTGAAAAGAGGAAAAGGCCGTATCTTAAAATCGAAGCTGAATTTCTGACGTCTGAAGCATTTAAGCCTGATAAGTCTCCAAGGTCTCTGAGGTCTCTTCAGTCGTTCGTGTTTGTTATTGTGTCGATAGAAAGAAAATCAAGTTAGGAATTAAAAGATCTAATTAGCCCTCTTCTATTTATAGCCAAAGTTCTTCTGAAGAAATTACATTAGTTTGTTGCACACAAACCATGGGCAGTTTGTTTCATTATTGTGTTTTTGTATGTCAAGAGATTTGAGGTTTGCTGCAGAATATGCAGTTAAAGTTTAGTAATTGATCAAATTTTTTTTAATTGTTTTCAGTAAAATCTACACCAACCAATTTAAAATTCTAGTGCCGAATAATCTAATTTACATTAATTTTTAGAGCTTCTGGGGCTGAACTTTTTTTGAACTTGCTTGTGAAAATGTTTAGACTAAAGTCGTTCTAACTGAAGCTACCATGCTGCCTCAACTTTGCAAATTTAATTTGATGCTGTCTGAGGGAAAATCTCTTCTCAAAATTAATAATTCAGATATACATTTATCAGCTGTCACAAGCTGTTTTTTTTTTTTTTCTCACTTCACATCTTTGTGGTCCTGAATGGGATTTACCTGCTTCTGTAAAACAGAAACTACTGCACACTCTGCTTTTACTACTCTTGATATATGCACAACATGACGGAAAAAGGACCCGATTACAGGACCCCTGCATTTGGGTCCTTTTTCTAACTAATCCAAGTGAACTGGGGTCACTGTAGTTACCATTCATGATATACAAATATACAACATCTGGATCTGTATGGTTCGATGAACGACTGCATAGGTTCCCACTACATGAAAGTAGGGTGTTGTTCATCATCATAATGATATTCCAAATATTATGTCTGTGTTTTATTGATTGGCATTCAAAAGGTTTTTATAATTTAGTTCATGATTTTTATTATTGCTCCACAGATTTTGACATAGTCAGTTCATTAGTATTGCTTTAAAGGTCTTGTCTTAGATGGACTTGTAGACATTTATTTAATGTCTACATTGTTTTGTTCTTTGTTCTTTTCTCTTTGATTACTAATATTCTTCTCCCTTCATTCGTTACTTCTTTCAGTCCTAGTTCAGCCGTCCTGTATTTATTTATCATTCATATTGCCTCAGTCTGCCTGTTTGCCTTCTCTCCCAGCTGCACCATGTTTCTAATCAGCCACCTGCCTCTTGTCAGTGCTCACACTCTTCAGTATTTAAGCTCCTGGATATTCATTGTTTATTGCTGGAATCTTTCTCTACTTTTTTGCCTGTCACCCAGTTCATTTTGCGTCCCATGTTTCAAAACTCTGCATTTGTTCTAGTTTACTAAAATATTTACCACAGTTCTGCTCTGAATTTGGTCCTTGTTTTTTTTTTTTTTCTTTTTTCTTTTTAACGTGATAAAAGCCTTTCATTTCTGAGACACTTTCCTATTCTGTTTGCACTTGCATGTAATTGTTTGAACAGAAGAAAGTGGCTTTCCATAGGAGTCTGGAAATTGTACCCAAGGATAACATCAGACTTGTGGACATCAGTTATACTCACATGTCTTGTCTGATTTAGTCATCTATTTATTTGCTTCTTCTTCGAGATGACAAATAAGTGCAGCCTAAATGTTTAAATGACCTGCTGTTTAGTGGGAATGTATAAGCAATGTTGGTGTCTTTTAGCTTAGTTTAGTCTCTACCACTTTCTGAAGGACATTCACACTCCTCTCTTTTTTTGTGACGCTAAACAAAATTGACTTTTTCTGTCTTTTTTCTTTGAAAACCACGGCCAGCTGTGGTGTAAAACTAAGCTGTGAGGGTGCAAAGGGTGAAGGAAAAACAGAGAAGTTGAATCTCAGGTGGAAAAACAATGACTTTATGGTATCTGTGCTGCTCTGAAGTTGGAAAAAGCTGCAGAGTTTGGAAACAACTAAGATATAAAATATTTCCGTAATATGATAGGAAAAGTATAATGACGTGCAACAAAAATGTTTTGTGTATCCAGACAGGAAAAATAATCACAACAATGCAAGACTTTCCTGCTGCTAGATTTTGTGCTTGTTTGTTTAAAGAAATAAGCAGAAAAACAGATTCCTAAAGATAAAATGTGGGTCAAGCAGAAGCAGCCAAGTGCATCTGGTCAAACGCATCTGATTTACTGATGATCTGGATGAGCGAGCAACTCCATAAAAGCAGAAGTTTAGTTTGTGTGAAAAAAATACGACAAATTTAACACACCATCATACATCACCCTTAAGCCATGTTCAAATATCTCTATTCCAAGACTTTTCACATTGGTACAGTTTGTTTATTTTTTCTTTAAAAAATCTCTGTATGTCTGATTTGATAGCTGTGAGTGTTGCTCTGGGATAATAGTGTGTTTTATTTGAACTTTAAAGCCACACTTGTTCAGAGTCATAAATCAACTAGAATGTCACTCAAAGTATAAATTATTCGAGATGCAAAATCAGCTGCAAACCTGATATTCTCCTTATTAATGTTTAGTAGAGAGGCATCATTCAAGGATCTGGTTAATCCAGATGTTCTGTTTAAAATACCTGATCTGATCATCTAAGCCTGGAAAAAAAAAGTTTTTATCTCAACATTCCTTGTTTGTGGTCCATCAACACCTCAGAGGAGAACGTTTCTGTGCAAACTCTCAGAAATCTGTGTCTGCTCGACGTCCGCTGAGAATTTTCCTCACCTTATTCTGGCTAGCAAAAGCCTTACTTGTTATCTGTTAGACTGATACTCTGTCCCAGGTGGGACCGAAAGACTAATCCTGTCTATTTACTTCCAAGTCTGTCCAACAGGCCTTTTTTATTTTCTTCGTCAGAGTAATCCAGGCCAAATTTAACAGCTATACAAGCTTTAAGAGTGACAGATGTTTCCAATCAGACATGATTTGTAATCTGTTGTTCTGGAATTGTGTAATTATGGAAGAGAGAAGTTGAACACGTAACTCTTTTTCTTCTTTTTAGCTAGAAAGAAATCAGATAAATAACAGAGTTTCCAAGAGTCTAGTGAAGTCTGAATAACCATTATGACCTACTTTGTTAGATAAGTGAACTTAGCTTAGCTAAGCATGAAGTTAGAGATTTACTCTTAGTCTTAGAAGTATTTTTCATTAATTACGTACCCTTGTAAGTTTATGATTTATATTTACAACCAGTAAATATGCATAAATATAATTACTTGAAAAAAATAACAGATTTAAACTTTTATTCTGTGACTCATGATGTATGACAGGAAGGAAACCATCTTGAGTCTTGATTTCCTAAACTTGTTTTTAAGCTTAAACAAATCTTTGTGTCTGTTTCTGTGGCTTCAGGTCGACTCAAACGAGGACTTGAGCAGAAAACTGTGAACTTTTTAGGGAAGTAAACTATTAGAAAATTTTGCAGTAAGCAGAAAAACAAAGCATATAAACTGATAATGATGTACACTGGATTTTATTTCATCCGTATTACCAGCTTAGTGCGATGGGCTTTTTTTTTATTTTTATTGAGCTCTGATTCACTTTTTGTTTTCAGTAAACAGCTTTAAAATCTCTCCATGCATAGAGTAAAGTTTCTATGCATGAAAGTTTGAATAAGTAATTCAGCTCTTTGGCGATTCAATCAATAAACTCTGTGAAAAGCAAAGTATGAAAGGTGTGTTTTACTCAGCAAAGTAAGCTCTTTTATAGGCAAAAGCTGTGTTATTGTTTCTTCTTTTTTATTGCACCTATGACAGGATAAAATATAAGCAAACTGCACTATACTGAACATCTACACTTAATTCTTTTCGTCCTCTCCTCACAAATCCGTATGTTTACCTTGTAAGTTGAGAGGTTGCTTACTTTAACATCCTGATGCTCCTGTTCAGTAAACGTTGTCAGAGTTTTACCATAAGAAAGAAGGAACATTTCTCATGTCAAGAATATCCTGTTACCTTTCTCAAGGTCTTTGACAGAAACCTTAAAAACTTTGCTTTACGAGTGTGCTCTCCACATTTTTATTTTGTTAAAATCTTTGAGTATTTGAAGTTTGAGTAAGTTTATATAAACTCATTTTTAAGTTGCATAAGTCTCTGTTTAAGACATTTCATGGCCAAACTCACTATAACATTTACAAAGACTGAATGCTGCGCTTCATAAATGTGTTCATCCAGTCACATAAAAAGGTGAAAAGGTTATATTACAAGTAATGAACTTTGAATAATGTGACACATTCTTCACAAAGTTACTAAATGTGGCCTTGGCCTTTCCTTTGTTGCTGTTATGTCTTGTGTCATAGTGAAGTCATAAGAAAAAAAAAAAAAGCATAATATGAAATAAAGTTTTCAGCTGCTGAAGAAATATAAAATGACAAATCAGAATTACACAGAGAAAAATAACACACATTTTTAATTAAAAAAAAATCAGCAAGAAGTCTGAAAACAAAGCATTTTTGTTTTATCAAAGTTTTAATTCATATTTTCAGGATTATTTGCACTGGAAATAAACTTCCTTCAAACAGGGGTGGTTTACTGCTTTTCATCATGTGCAAACAAATTAAAATGTCAATTTTATTCATTTTCTAACAATGAAAACTTACAATTTGTGTTAAATCTAACCCCTGTGGGCTTGCTGACAACATTTTTAGCCCACCAAAATGGATTTATATCAGAACCTGTTCTTTTCTGAGCAAGAGGAAACAAGACATTTCTTTCAAGACCTAGAAATGTGCTTGTGTACAATAAAATCACAGCATCTGTCATTGTCAAAATGCTGAATTTATCTTGCATTTGTCCTGCTTGCTTGCTGCCTGTATTTAGGCCACTGCAGCTCTCTGTCTTAATGTAAACAAAAAAATAACTAAATGAGATGAAAGCAAACATTTCTTTGTATTTTGAAAGTCTGAACTTCTGAACCTTGAGGAGCCTCTCCAGAGAGAAAGTGAGCCGGGCTGGAAGTCAATCGCAGATCATCAGTAATTTGACTCTGTGAGGTTTGTTGCACATTCAGGATTAAAGTAATCTTCTCTCGCAAATGACCTAACAGTCCAGAAAAATTGCCCAATGGTTGACTTTAGAAGTAAAGATCAATAGCTGAGAATGTTTCTTTGCTTGAAAGCTGTCCAGAACGCCCGATTAACGCCTCAGTGGTTTAAATACTTAAACTCATGATAAACTGTAGGGAATGAATAAATGATACCTGCAGAATCTGTAGTGGTTAATTCAAACATCAGTTATGTATAAGTTGTAATGGCAGGTAAAGGAAGGAACATTTGACAAAACATCTTTTTTTGTTTGTTTCTTCTCAAAGTGCTGCTGAAGCGCCATCCTGACAGCCTTTCTCTTCATTCGGTGACGTGTGAATACATTATTTTTGCCCAAGGTCTCCCGTTCCGTTCCCTTGAGCTGATAGTTGGATTCTTTTAACATCATGAACACTTAACAAAAGTCTGCATAACTTTCTCTGAGATTGATGTTACTCAGAAGCGTCAAGAGCGTGCATTTTAAAAAGGAGCAGATGAGTCAGGGTTTTCAGTGGTGGAGTCATGCAGAAGATTTTAATTTAAATGCTAACCACATCCTCATCAGTCGCAGTTGTGTGTTCTGTTTAATAAGATGAAATGGGTTTAATGCTGGAATTATGTGGTAAACACTGCGAATTTTAAACTTGATTGATAGGGGTTTTTTTTGTGCAGAGTAATTATAAAAATTAGATTATGTTTCAGTTTGATGCATCACAGCTGATGAATTCGTATTGATTGGCAGATCTCAGTATCAGGAAATTATCTCTCCTGTTGCAACATGCGGTTGCAACAGGATCTTTCCATGAATGGAAAGATAAAAAGCTGCAATCTTCTTTCATATTTAGTCATGTTAGGCAGTTTAGCCCAAATTGATTCAAACACCTGCCAGATATAGACTTAAAGTAACCTTTTAACTTAACTTAGCATGTTTTTAATGGACGAGAAAGGGTATAGTCAATAAAATGAATACACTCTGCATAGCTTCCAGTGAAGAATGGCAGAATCAGATGCTGCACTTTTGCACAGTGATGTGCTTTTACATTGTACTGCTCAAACCTTGTAAAATCAAGGTAAAATGGAGAGTCTCTCAACACAAGCTCGCAGGATACAGAAGATTTCAAAGATCCTAGAAAGAAACCTAGTGAGAAATGTCTCTCAAGACCTTGCGGTATCCACAGTAAAAGACGATTGTGGGTCTAAAGTGTCTAGAACTGGGAATATTGTTAAGACGGAAGAAGTCCCAACCAAAGGAGAATATTTGAAGATTTTTACAGAAGATCTGAGGCTTTCAGTAGCGAAACCAAGCTGCAGTTGTCACTTTGTCTTTCTACATGAAGATGACCCAAAATATACTCATGTTCTGCTACAGAAATACCATCAGAGGAGCAACAAGAACGTTTTTGACTGACCTGCAAAATCCCATTTAAAGTCTGTGACATGACCAGAAAACAAAGGTCATTAAACCTTGAATCTTGAAAGCTCTGCACAGCAATGGAAAATTCACAAAGACACTGCATGTTTAAAAAATGTTGAACCATGTTTGTTCACATGGTTCAATTAAACACCACAGCTTCCTAATAGCAGCTGTCACAGTCATCACCTAAGATCAGCAATAAAACCTTGTGTCTGAACTTAAGATGAAACGTCACATAATTCTGTAAGTATAATTCAAACGTCATTTTGGAAAAAAATAGATCTTTTCCAGGGGTTACTTAAAGTATTTCTATTTGGAGAGTCATTTGTTGTTGGTTGGCTAAACCAAACAAATCAGACTCCAGAACAGGGTCATAATATCCGCCTGTAGAGTTGCTGATGGTATTTAACAGCCAGGAAGTTGTTTTCAATGAAAACAGCCAGAAGCCATGCAGTTCCTCTCTGTCTAATGGAAGCAGTTGTTAGTAGCTTGTAATGTTTTCTGAAGGCGTTCTTTGGTGGCAGCATTTTGGAAAGAAACATGTTTTTGTTATCTCGAATATTTTCTTGTACAATACATAGATAATATATAAATATATCTTTCGAAATGGACTTACAGGATCAAATAATTAGCTACATCTGGTTAATCTTCAAGTGCTGTCAAACCTTTAGACAATTTCCCCCTTATTTTGATTCAATGACTTTGTAAACTTATTGCAAATAAAAAAGCATGGTCCTGCCTAGAGATACTAACACCCTGGTGCTTTCACGTTTTTTTTTGTTTTTTTTCCTTTTGGCCATCTGATTTTTTGCTGTTCTTGTTTATGGAAACGAGAAACTGAAAGTTCAATAAAAATGGTCCATTGTCGTCAAGAGGAGGTGTCTGTTTTGGGATAGTCAAAGCGAATAGAGCTTTAGATAAACTCCTTGTTGGGCTTAAGTAAGAGACTGACATATTTCACTATGGGGTTATGAAGACAGATGAATGTGAGGTAGAAATAGTCTTCCTCTGACAGTTTGACGTTCTTTACAAACGGTGTAATTTAAGCTATTGTACCACAACATCATTAATTACACTCACAAGGTTTTATTCTTAAATCTTAACGTTCAGATGTTTACAGCTAAGACATTTTGAGTTATCTTCACCGAGATACTTGACAGGTTTTGGAAGCTGTAAAAGCTGCTGCCTAAAATTAAAGAGAAATGTGCAGGAACCAAAATAGTCACTAAGGAATGCAGACAAGCCGCCTAAACAGGTGTATCAAATTTAATTTCCATTGCTACTGAGAATCAAGGTTTCCTTTATGCACAAAGGAGCTTTTCTTCAAAAAAACTCTGTGTAATATTTAGATGTAAACACAAAACGGTGTTTTTGAGGGGAAAACCCTTGAAATCATCACACAGTTGAAGTCAGAAATTCTCCTAAAATGTTTGTGGGCCTGTATGGTCCGACGAAGCTGCAGAGGTTCTGCAGAGTTCATGACTGTTTGTTCAGAGCTGAGGGAAAATTCATGTCCTGATTGGGCTTAAACTGAAGTGAAGACAGATTTGTTGTACCAAAACATACTTCTGTGTGTCTGTACTCCACATACCCAAAAAGAACATAAGCTGTGAAGTACAGAAAAGGAGGTCAAAATGTTGCATGCAGAGATCCCAGAACGCCTTCCTTGAATGGCAATTTTTCTGGTGCCTTTTTTAGGTCAGAAATTAAACATTTAGGATTAACTCCCAACTATAGTTTATCTTAAATGTTTTTGCCGTCACTGCAGCTGACAAAAAAAACACAAAAAAAACACATGGAAAACATGCATTCATTTCATTCATCATTTATTAAGAGAAATAATTTATCCTCTAGTGCCTTGTAAAACTGTTCCTACCTTCTTCCACGAAGGGAAACTTCAGTGTGTTTTTATCAGAATGTTATGTTGTTAACCTAATAACTGAGATAAAGCTCAAATAAATAATTTTACAAAATTTCCTCTCTTGAATGAAATTCAGCATCTGCCTTCTGAAGTCCATTGTAGTTAATAGAGTCCTTTTATGTGTAATTTCTCAGTATGAATTCAGCTGTTCTTTGAAACATGGTGGTCTGCTAGATAGCATGGTGGTGACAGCATCATGCTGTGGCGATAGTTTTCATCAGCAGTTAGAGGGAGGCTTGTCAAAGTGGATGTAAAGATGGATAGAGCGAAGCCGTCCTTTAATAAAAACCTGTTAGAAGCTGCAAAAGACTTGAGGCCGGATTGGAGATTTACCATTAGGAAGCATCTCCAATAAAATGGGTTAAATATGTGATATAACGGCCTAGTCCAAGTTCAGACCCAAACTCAGTGAAATGTTAGTGGCAAAACTTGAAAATGTATGTTTACAGGCTTTTCCTATGCAATTTGACTGAACTTTAGCTATGTTTAAAAGATAAATAGATTTTTAGTAACCTAGTAGAAATAGACTATACTTTATAAAATTAGCGTCTTTCGTTGTAGTAGCAATGTTCTGCTATTGATCAAGTGGAAACAGAATTTATCCCAAATGAATGAATCTAAATGAATTAGGAGAGATACGTTGACAATATATTTTTAACCCCTCCCAGGTTTTTTTTTTTTGTTTAAGATAGTTAAATTCTTGGGGATAAAATAGTTTTCTTCACAAGTTTTATTTTTATTTTATAGGGTCTGAAGTTTCTGTTCATGTCAGAGAACATCAGATGAATGTGAGGATTTTCATCTCATGCCGGCAAATTTGAAAGCCGTAACCATCCATCCATCCATCCATCCATCCATCTTCTTCCGCTTATCCGAGGTCGGGTCGCGGGGGTAGCAGCTTCAGAAGGGAGGCCCAGACTTCCCTCTCCCCAGCCACTTCTTCTAGCTCCTCCGGGGGAATCCCGAGGCGTTCCCAGGCCAGCCGAGAGACATAGTCCCTCCAGCGTGTCCTGGGTCTTCCCCGGGGCCTCCTCCCGGTGGGACGTGCCCGGAACACCTCACCAGGGAGGCGTCCAGGAGGCATCCTGACCAGATGCCCGAGCCACCTCAACTGGCTCCTCTCGATGTGAAGGAGCAGCGGCTCTACTCTGAGTCGTAACAGAGACTGGAAATAAAATATCTAACTTAGTAAAATTTCTTCTTTTGATGAAGACAGCAAATTGTAGAAGCCACAAGTGGAGAACAGGATTTTGTTGTGCCTGTTGCTTGGAAATGAAAATGTTAAAACTGTAAAGCTTTAAACGAAATCATCTTAAATTCTTAAAATGGAAATGTTCTCGAGATTCCCAACAAACTGAAAATAATTGCAGCTTTATTATTATTTTAGTTCTTTTTTTGCTTTTGTTACTGTTTCTTATCGACATAAATACAAATAAATAGTAATAATTGCAGAAAAGGGAAACAATCAAATGTTTTTATAACATTGTCTATGAGGTGAACTTTATTGATGAGGTTTTATGAACGTTTACACCCTGTTTTAACCCACATTATAAAAACACACCAGACAAAGTATCTAATGCAGCATTTATGGTCCATCTGTTGAGCAGTTGTACTTATCCTCCCTGTAGACCCATGTTGCCGGAGTGTGTAAGTGCAGTGAAATTCACAGCTGGTTTATTCCTCAAAAATCCCATCTTTCCTTGTCCCCATTCCCAGTTGAGGTCAAAGTAAGTGTTCAGAAACATTTAAAGGTCATTTTTTTCCAAGTTGCATCATAAGATGGGGTGCCAAAGTGACATTAACTCTAAATTTCACATATTGAGGAAAAGAGTGGGGGATATGTTTATGCGGCCTGCCGTCTTGCTGTTCTCTACTTTGTATGCATTTATGTTGAACCTAATGTGTGTCATCCAACATGTCAGTTTCATACTATTCTATGATTGCCATACACTCCTGGAGTTACATCTGTCTGCAGATACTGATACAGTTTGCTAATAATCGGCATAATTTTGTGTCCATCCCAATGGACCCAGTGTCAGAATGTCAGATCAGTGACAAATATACAGTATATATACAGTATATATATATATTTCTTAAGGATTTTTTCTTATTATCTGGATTCTGTTCAACTGAGATCCGTATTTCTACTGTTGAGTCACAATAGTTTCTGAATTACTGCTGGGCAATTGTGCACATTTTAACTTTCCATCAGGTGATAATGGTGATCAAGCTGCAGTCTGTACGCCACATTTCAACTGTAAGCAGCTTCCACCACCTGCCGACTATCCAACTTTGCAGCTTTGTGCTGCAATTTATTCTAGGACATAAAAACAACTTCTTTGCTAACTTTTGGGGATTTTATTTTAGCAGATTTTGTGTCAGGATACGACTGGATTTTACAGGTAGGGGATTTAAATATTTATGTCTGCTGTCCAGAGAAGCTGCTTGTCAAGGACTTCCTGGATTTAATAGACTCTTAACTTTATTCAATCTGTCAATGATGCCATCCAAGAACGTAGACACACATTGGACCTGATTTTATGCCATGGATAATCTCTTCTTAATCTGGAGACTGACAATGCTGTCTTTCTGACCATATGGCAATTTTATTTGATTTAATTTATCTTTTCCAAGATGTCAAACTGTGTGCTGCTGATCAACATATCATGCATTGTCATGCTTTTAACTTTAATACTGCTGCACAGTTCTCTGCTGTCTTTGGAGAAGCATCCTCTCAACCCTGAGGGTCTTCCAACATGGAGGAGTAACTTTCTCACTTTGCTTGAGTTTGTCTGTCTGTCCTGGATACTGTTGCTCCCATGAGATTAAAACAGCCAAAGCCCAAATCACTGCCTTGGTTAAATGACAACTCTCAAGTCATCAGGAGGAAGTGCAGGAGGATAGGGAGGAAAAGACAGACTTTGAATTTCATTTGAAATGCTAAACGAAAGCAGGAGATATCAGAGAGAGAGAGAGAATAACTGCTGCTAAAGCTAATTATTTTTCTGGGATTATGCTAACTTGCACAGCCTTCATGTTCTTTATTACACACCAAATCCAGATTTAAATGTGACTTAACATGTCTCTTCAGAAGCCTCCAGTAGGATATATAAAAAATGTCTCAACTTTATGGAAAAAGTTAGATCTTGTCTGATGACTGCCTTTCAATGACCCGTACTGACCCAGTTTGTGTCTAGTCATGTGCCTCTGTTCTGTATACAGTCTTTGCGAAAATACATTTAACTATCAGACATTGCCAACGTAAATTAAAACTGTCAGACAAAAAAACCCTTAAAATTGTCAAACATATTGACTGGTGTGCTTCTACTCCAGCGTTGCAAATATATTTCCAATAAGAAAGTCTTGAAAACCACAGGGCTGTACAGTGGGACAAATATACCGCCTTTGAGATGAAAACTCTGCTCGTTTGACAAATTTCTCCAGTGCTGATGTCACTCCTTTTCAACATGGTTGTGACCAAAGTCTGCAGAAGTTGTTGGTGTTGGATAGATGGGAGCTGAATATTTACATCAGATTGCAGTTACAGGAAGTTACTGTGATGCTTTAGTCAAAAGAGACAATGAAATCTGAAGTGCAATAGCCAAATGTGTTCTGAGAACCTCGATACATATCGGATAAATAAAAAAAAGGACAGCAGCCTTTCAATCTCCTACAGTTATTCACCAAGTTCTGTTCATCAAAGCTCCCAGTCACCACTGTTGGGCACATCACTGTCCTCTTTAGAAGCTGTAACCATAAGAGCAGCAGCTGTAATTTGTTGCATGTGTAAAATTATTTTCTACAATGTTTACAGTACACTGTAAAATATGTAAATGTAAGAGGTTACAACAGCGCACTCTATTAAATAGATACAACTCTGAAAGTACATTGTCCTTCATGTTTCAAAAATGTCCTGTCCTTTTTGCGAACATTGACATAAAAGTGTGCGTGTATGTATTTTTATATAAGCTTTATTTTGCCACAACATACCCAGTGTCTGCCAGCAAATCGAAAGACAAGCTTGTTTTGCAGTGGCATGTATCTGGGTCGGAGTCGATGGAGTAGAAAGTGGCATTAGGGCCGTAATGAGTGGCTTCAGGTGAAGACAAGGGCAGATCACTGAGACTTGAGTGGGCTCTTAAAAGCCTGAGTGGTAGTAACTGCTTGACTCAGATCCAGAGGGAGATTATTCCAGAGTTCAGGTCTTAAAGTGCAAAAGTCAACTTCTCTATTCCTCTGAAATATGGTTACAGGAACAGACCTGAAGATCTGAAACTCGTTTCAGCCGCAGATTTGATCTTGAGAGACAAATCAAAGATTAAAACGGTACAATTTGACTTCTATTTGATTTTGAAAGTCACTAGCAACAAAATACGGACAATAAAGCTTATCTCCAGTAACAGATAACTTGAATGAGATAAAAAATAAATAAACATTAATTTTGATAACAAACTTGTCCTCATTTTAACCCACAGTAGGATGTTTGTGACAGATAAACATGTCCCCTCTCCAGTAAGATAAATCTTAGCATCCATTGTATGAGAGCTTTAAACAGGCTCCCCGTCCTGAATAGCTGTACTTCCATGAATCAGGACTGTGGCACCAGGCTGGAGTTCCAAAATTAGATCCAGATAAATCCTCTGTTTTCTGCAGAGCCAGACAGAAGGAGCACGTCTGTGCGGCTCCCATCCACCGGATCTTTTAAAATTAATCAATCTAAGGGTATTAGAAAGCATAACTGATGCCTCTGGGCTTTTTACAAAAACTAATGTCAGAAAAAACAAAAAAAACCAAAGATGGGCTATTTTTAAAGGAGCAGCTAGTTTTTGTTAGAAATAAAATTGTAGTTTACATTCATTATTGATTTTCAGTTTTTTCTTTTAATATATTTAAGTTTTTTAATATTTAAGCAAAGTTAAAACTTTTTTTTGGGGGGGGGGGGGTTCATTAAAGATGGAAAGTTTTGAAGATGGAAAGAGATGTGCATGAGTACTTATTTGATTGAAGAAACTCAATGTGTCTCCAATCTGGGATGGAGGGAATGCTTATCTAAAACGAGATAAATGATCAAACTAATAAAAAAAAAAAGAGAAGTAGAAGCTAATAAAAAAATAACTGCAGAAAAGAGTTAATGTACACTGGGAAAGACCTTCTTGGTTGACGCAATTTTAGGTAAAAATGCAGCTAAATTGACGTGAAGCAGAGCGGTGGGAGCATAATGAGTCAGGACTGCATGAGAAAACACTGTTTATGGGTGGAGCTAGAAATGTAGACATAATTAAAGCAATCTGACGTCTGTCTATAGAATCTGATATTTTCGTTACCAAAATATCAGGTGCTCTAGCTTCTACAGAAATAATCTCTGTGACATGATTCTAAAATATCTCCGCAGCAGGGGTGCCCAGTCCTCCAGAGACACAATCCTGCAAGTTTTGGATGCTTCACTTCTCCAACACACCTGAATCAAATCGCTGAATTCCATCACCACTCGGTCATTCAGCTCTGCAGAATCCTGGTAACGGGCCTTTCATTTGAGTCAGGTGTGTTGGAGAACTGGACACAGAGATTGCTGCTCTACAAAGTCATACCTTCTAACCTACCATGTTGTTTATCTGTTACCGCTCTCTGCTAGTGTGTTGTTATGACCCATATATCATTTGAGCTCCAGATGATGCCATTCAACACATGAACCCATGTGTGTGTTATAGAACCATGTGCTTGACCTGATTTCAGACATGTATGAAACACGGCACTGTTGTCATACTTCTGCAAACTGAATGTGAACACGTCACTCTTTGATATGCATGCCATAAAAAACAACCTCAACCTCTGCAAATTTCACATAAAAGCTTTTAGCGTTTTGTCTTAACTGAACGACCTCTTACTTATGGAAGTTGCAGATAAATATGATCTGCCTCTTGTGCTTTTCCCCCCATAACAATCACAAACTTTTTTTAAAGTATTTATTTATTTCGTACATGATAGAAGTATAAAATCACACACACGAACAAGGAATGCAAAAGACACATATTTTTGTACCACAGTAACATGCTCGAAACTTCAGTGTAACTTCTCAGGATTCTATGCGACACACCAACAAAATGTAGTACTTAATTATGAAGTTTAAGGAAAATTGTGCCTGGCTTTAAATATTGTTATAAACATTTAAGAGGTAAGAAAGCATTTATATTTATATTCGGCCTTCAGCTGAATGCTTTGTAGACCATTTTGTATATACAGCCTCAGATCTTAATGAGAAGCTGAAATGTTATCACTTGCTTCTTTCCAAAGTAGCTCACGATCAGTAAGATACCCCTGATTCTCCCTTGGTCTGAGGCCTGGACTTTGACTGAGCCATTCTGACACATGAATATGTGAATATTCTGCATGTTTAAACAATTACAGGATCATTCTGTATTTAGCTGAGTTTATCCTCTGATTAACTCTGACAAACCTCTGTTTCTGCTAAAAAAATAATTTCTTTGCAGCATGATGCTTCCACCACTATGCTTTATGGTAGGGATGGCATGTTTAGGGTGTTGGTTTTCTATCACACTTAGCATTTGGCACATAGGCCAAAATGTTCAATTAGGTTCTAATCTGACTAGCCCACATACTTTCACGTTTGCTGTGTCCCCTACATGACTTGTGGCAAAATGTAAATCCGATTTCTTCTCTGCGTTGCATTACTTTGTGATGCTTCATCACATCAAATTCTTGTAAAGTGCATTGAAGTTTGTGTTTGCAACATGACGAAGTGTGAAAAAAGGGGTAGAAAAAGATAAAATACTGCCTTGATATCTCAAGGCTCTCTTATTTAACAAGGCTATTTTATTTTACTGTACCTGTTTCAGTGATTGTTCTGTTTAAAAACAATAACACTACATTTAGCAGCTTCTGCATGTTGCTGTGTCATTCATGTCCCAAATTCTCATCTGTGTGAACAGTTATATCCCTAATTAACACATTACATTTGCCGCTGAACTTATAATTTTGTTCAGTTTAACACAAGGGGGCGGGGGAAGAAAAATCAAACATATAATGAGCCAGAGAAAAAAAAGCCTAAAAAGGCTAAATGCTTTCATTAACCTTCCTCCTGAGACTCTGTGCCTGGAAAGAAACTTAATTGGAGCAATCAACACATGCTAATCATTACCAGCTCCTCAACATATCTGATCCTGATCCTAGACTTGAAGCGTGTTGTCAAACAAATGCACGGAGGGGATGACAGACATCCAGCGGGCGTTGTCCAGACCGCTCAGCCGCAGAGCTCTGACAGGTGCCCGTGGCGCTGCACGCCCGTTCGTGACTCAGCCTGGAACAGCTATCTTTGCCGCTGCCCGTCTTGCCCCTCCCGCAAACCCTTGCACCATTTATTGCCAGGCTTGACTTTCCCCTTAATGGTCCCCCAGAGGGAGGCTGGTGGATTTTCATATGGGTGCCTGAAAGTGTTGGAGCAGCTCCCGTTTGCTTGCGTGGATGCCCATTTCACTGAGTGGCTGTGAGTCTCCTGGTGTGTGCCAGTCAGGATGAAGAGGAGGAAGAGAAGAAGAAGTGGGGAGAGGGGCAGGGTGGGTAGGTTTATTTAGAGAAGTGCTGGCGGTCAGCAGGGTAGCTGAGCCCTCGCTCCGGCTCACCATTTCATCCACCAACAATAAATTCAATCTATCTTTTTGTTGAACGAACTGCGGATCAGAGGAGTGTTTGTTATATAGTTCATGGATGCCAGTCAGTACACAGGAGAAGGGCAAACGTAAAGTAGAGTAAAAGCGTGGTGAATGGCTGCTGTTGTTTCTTATAAGGGTCGTGCCGCCAGTGAGACATGAGAAGTAAATTATTACCTGAAAGTGGACGGCTCAGACCGTTCAGGTGTGTCGCTCTGCAGAAACAAACAGCTGTTAGTCAGAAAACACAGCCATCTGGAAAACTGGAATCGGTTCCCGTTTCTGCAGACGACTTGCAGGTTTTACAGTTCAGTGGAATGGGAACAGGATTTACTTTTGATAAAAAAGAGGTGGTGGCAGATCTTTCCAGTAATAAAAAAAAAAAAAAAATCTATATACCTAGAACTTGTTTTGGAAATTTGCTGTGATTTGTGAACTGTTAGGAACAAAGTTTTGGTTTTGGAAGCAGCATTTGTTTTGAGATAATGAATCTTTTTTTTTTTTAAAGTATCTTTATCGTAACATGGCCACACGGTTAGACCCATTGGTTAGTTTTGTTCCCAGCAAAGCAGCTAATGACAGCAGCTAACTCCCTCAGTGGATGAGAAGTTTCCGTTTTAGGTTTAAAATTAATTTGTTTTGTGTCATAAGTTCACGTTGCTACAGCACTTCTTTTCCCTTCTTGCAGGCAATGCAGAAATGAATCAATGTAAAAATCCAAATCCAAACAAAAAGGCTAATCAAGAGACTTCTGATGTCTGCAATGTAAGACAGATGTTGCAGTGTAGATCAGTGCGAGATCTGCAGCATGCTCTACTGAAGCAGGTAATGCTTGCCCAGATAAGAACAAACGCCAGCTCTGCCAAAAGACTGTCCATGTCCAAAGTCGGTACAGCTGGACAGAGTTTCTCTCTGCAGGTCTGGAGGCTGCTCTTCCCTGCAGAGTTTTGATGTTGTTCTGCTTAAACACACCTGATTTCAACTGATGCATCTTTATAAAGCATCTGCTCAGTTTGATGTCCTGCTGAGGAAGTAATAAATCAGTTGAATTATGTGTGTTGGAACAGCAGCACTTTTAAGGCCACTGCTACACTTCTTCCTTTATGATCTTCCTTGAATACCATTTTTCTTTAGTTACGGTCGCTAAGTAAGAACATTCTGAAAGTGACAATTATATAAATAGTTTGTTTCTCCTTCCTTTTAATTAATTATTTTTTGTACACAGATGCAATGTCAACTGGCAGGAAATATTCAGTTTGTCAAGTACACTCAGCTGTAAATGAGGATCAAGATGGACCAGCAGTGCAACCTGAGTCTGTTGCAATGGAATGTCAAACTACATAGTTTTACCTGTTCCTTAGCCTCCAAAGAAAATGTGAAAATGATTTTTACTCAAGGATGTCTTGCATGTGTGAAGAAACTAGAAAACTAGAATTATCTGTAGCATAAGGAACTCGGGAAAAGTTTCCTCTGTGACCTGTTCGGTCTCTGACATCATTGTGGGAAAGAATTTACTCATCTTTCTAGCTTTGCTTCAGTTCATTGAGGTTTCCAGAGGTTTGTTTCTGCACCACAGCATTTTAAAGAAATGAGTTGTGACTTTTGCATGGGCCATTACACCACATATTATTTTTCTCTTTTGTTTGGGATCATCATCCTGTTGATGACTCAGTTTGAGACATGATTTATCTGTCAGACGTTTAACTGCCAAATAACTTTGTACACCACAGAGTTAATGGATGGCATGTTTACATGCTGTTTTTAGTTTTCTCGAAACATGGTACTTTGCATTATGTTTAAACGATCAGTCTCAGTTGCATGTAAGAATTAAGCTGCCAGAGTTTGGAAATAAACTTAGCAGCAGTATCTCATTTAGACGAGAAAATGTTCTCATTATAGCGAGATGCAAAACTCGTAAAAACAAGACTTGTTTCTTATTAAAAACAAAATTTATTTTCTTTCAACGAAGAAAGGTGGTAACAGTAAAACAGCAACACCTATTAGGATTTTGAAATGTCATTTAGAAGAAATGGTGAGAAGAAAGAATGAGCTCTTTCATGCATTTTTAAGAAGTTATATCAGTCGGAGGAGTGCAATTTTATCTCGTTAAAATGAGAAATTTTGTCATTTTAATGAGTTTTTCATCTCTTTATAACAAGGTTTTCTCATTTTAATGAGTAACTTTCTCGCTATAGAGAGATACTGCTCCTGAATTTATTTCCAAGCCGTGGCAGTAAATGTTTCCATACAAATGAGACCAAATTAGAGATGTATGTTTGAACATAATACAGTCGCATGTTTGGAGAATACCAAAATCAGCATAAGCATGTCATTCATCAACTCCTCATTGTAAGAAGATGACTGTCAGATGTCTGACTATCTGTCTGACAGATGCATGCACTGTTTCAAAACTCTGATGGTTGCAGCCTTGTAAATCTAATGTGTGTCTCCATATTCTTTTAGAGAGAAGAGGTGTTTACTTTCAGCCGTGGTCAGATTAATAGTAGTTACAAACTTGAACATGCAACCTGAGGATATTGTCGCAAGAATCTCGTCTTGAACAATTTCCAGTGACCACAGATACATAAATTTTTTGAATAAAACAAAATCAGATGACAAAATAAAAAATAAGAAAACATTTTAGCAGTCAAGTTACTCCCTGTCCAGCCTTTTAACAGAGTAAAATACCTAAATATTTTCTGTATCAGCTAACTTTACACACATTTACAGGTGTGGCTCCAGCTAATCTAAATGTTGTGAAGTAACCTGTCAGAATACTGCAAAGCAAAATGTAATTTGTGCTTTAATTAACAGTTTAAAGGTAATCTCGTGTTATACAAATGTCTGACTTTGAAGAAATAATTAAAATAAAAATCTGAAAAAAATCTCTCACCTCTTATTCTTGTATTTAAAAACTAGAAATAATTGTTAGCATCTTAGATTACCTGAAACTAGAGAAGATTAGTCTGATTTAATGTTCTGCCCTGAGGTAAAAAAAAGTTTTCTGTAGTCTATGTAAATATACTGTAAGTGCCTGAGAAGTTTAGTCATTTTCTTTTCTACTTGACACGACGGGTTATTGAAAAAACATCCTCAAAACCTCTTTAACCTTTCTTGTCATTTATGTATTTTTCTAAGTTTTTTCTGACATTTGTATCCATGTTTGCTGCCTCCCCGGGCTCTGCTTGATGATCATTTGTTTGTGTGTCTGACTCATATGAAACGTCCTGTTTGCACAAGTAAATAGAATTTGTGCATACAGATTCTGTTTGTATAGTTTGTTTTGCCCCCACAGATGTGCAAGAAACACTGCAGTTTGCTCTCAATTAGTGCAGATAACGTGTCCTTTTCGTCTATGCTGATGCGGGCGTTAATTAGACCCCTGCTTCAGATGCGCAGGGGAGGAAGACGCTTCTTAGCTACAGCCATTGATCCAATAACATTGGAGCACTAAGCCACTGTGACTAAATTTGGGTCAGCATATTTGCTTGCAAGGGGCGTACAATTACAGCCACACCTCTGCTCTGTTCTGCGTTTTTAGCTGCAGAGGCGACCCTCTGTGTGGGATCATATTTGTTACCAAGCAGCTTGTTTGTTTGCCCGGTATGATGTTTAGAATTAAAATGCAAAGGGGATCATTTGGGCTGTGCTTGCATGGTGGGAGCATGTGCTCCAGTAGGATTTTTAACCTTGCTCTTGTCATACACATTATCATACAGAGGCAGATAACGAAGCAAATATTTATAAGTAATATTTACTGTGTAGAGTGCATCTTCTCAAATGCAGAAATGCGGTGCGAGCCATCTAAGAGTCTCTGGAGGCATTTTGGGGTATTGTGATTGAAACTCTTGACAGAAGTTCGGATTGACAGCAGCCTCTACATAAAATCAGCAGTTATTTTAGGGACCTTGAGCTTGCAACCCCGTGCAAAGACTCTTTACGATGCTGTCAGTGGCTCACATCCTGAGAGGACTGCAGGAGAATGGTAATAAAGAGGTGTTACTGCCACTGTCTCAGCAAAAGGCACAGTGGGAAATCTTATTTCAACCATGTTGCATGGCCAGCTTAGAGCATGCCCCGTAAATTTAATAAAGTGAGGTCCAGTTTCCCCACAAAACTTCAGAGATTAACCTTTAACTATGTTCAAACAATGTATAGCGTTATTGTTTGGATTACTAATAGAGATAAACATTTTGTTAAATTGACTAGTTTATGTGTTTTCTTGTAGTTGCTTGTTTGCATTCTAGCATTTAACATGCAACAATTACAGTTAATTTACTTAGCTCATTTTAGCTTAGCATAGCACAGTGGCAGTGTAGCTTCGCATAACACAGACACTGTTTGATTTGGCATTGTACAGAGAAAGTTTAGCTTAACATATTGAATATACATTTTGGCATAGCACAGAGAGTATAGATTTGCATAGGATGTCATGTCATAGTTAAGATACAGTATCAAGCAGCGTAGCACAGGGACTCAAAACAGGAAAAGCTATCCTGACTCCTTTTTATTTTAGGCTTAAAATGTTTCAAAGGTTCAGAGAAATCAGAGATATTCATTGTTTGCGATGTGGTTGGTTATGGTCAAAGAGAAGAAGTGAGAGACGTTGTGGCAAAGGACATTCATTTGGCCTCAGGGCCATTGTGACATGTTGATCAGTGGAGGAAGCTCTTTAAGACTCTCCTCCACTCCAGTGTTGAAACATCTATTTACTGTGGAGACGGCTGAGTCCATGCAGGGTTAAAAAAAATATCTCAACTGGCAGGTACCAGGTCTGGCTCAGAGATGCTAAATTCATTGGACATTGTGGGGCTGTCATGGTTGACATTCCTTTTCGATCTCAGCCAACAACAGATTTTCCATGGCAGACCAGGGTGGTGTTTTTATTTGGAGCCTTTTAAAAGGAATTAGCAGAGGGGAGCAATTACACATTTTAGCTGCAGTGGAAAAAAGGATATTATGACTGACTCTCAAAGCTCAAACTAACAAAGAGCAGTGTAGTTTTTCCCCAGGTTGTGAAACAGGGGACCAGACCTTTATCCTTGCAGAGTCGATGAGGGGGTCATGGGAAATTGATTGCCCAGTCCACATGTGTTTCATGGCTCTGAAAAATGATTATGACCATACTCCCCTGATGCATCCTTTGGGGGTTTGCTGCAGGAGTTTGGGACGCTGCGGTCCCTTTACAAGCTTTCTGGTCCCTGATGCGCCAAACCCAGAGCTGCGTAAGCATTCTGGATATTAAGTTCTTCATAATGCAGGGTGGACTCCATCAGGGCTGCTTCTGGTTTCAATGGACACAATCTCAAGGCATAGTTTGGTTTGAGAACCCCTGGATCTTATAGTTGCTGTTTCCAGATGTTGTGGTAATGATGGCATCATCAAGCTATGACCTTCAGAGTTCTCTGGAGCAGTTCACAGTTGACTGACATATTTATTTGATTTATTGGTTATATGGCATATTATGTGGAATGTTTTCTGTTTTACTTTTAGTAGAGATGTCAAGCTTGACAAGACTGTTGGAACAAAAGTACTACTATTGTGAAGGCTCTTTCTAAGTCCAGCTAATTTGATTCAGCTGTTATGTGCACTCAAACACATGCTCGGCAAATTCTATTAGAAGTAATGATTAAAGGAGACCCATTAAACAAACTTTCTTTGCACATTTTGTACTTCCATTTGGGTCTTTACTGCTTCTAGAAACAGTCCAAGTGCTAAAAAAAAAATCACCCAGCCACCTTTTGGCAATAGCTGAATGTTTTCTTGGTGACTGGAAAACAAACCTTTTCAAAAACCTCCCAATTATTGAATCACAATGAGTGGGCACTGCTCCTCACCTAGCAATCCCAGCCCCTTACCACCCCAAGCAGAGCTCTGCTCACTTCATTTTTTGAAGATGAGCATGTTTACCCAGCTGGTTTTACCACTGTGTGCGCTGTGCAATGGCTGCTGGAAAACACACAAGTTTTGTTGTTGTTTGTAAGGAACAACATGTGTCCATGCACATTTTTCCAGTCACGGAAAACAGGACTGTTTGGCTTCATTCAATTTTTCGATGGCAATGTCCCAGCCACATTGCCAAAGAAAATGGTACTTTGTGCAAATCCTTTCACGGGCTATTTTCAAAACAATCAACAGTACATGGCAGGATTTACCAGCATACTTCGACTATCCCTTCTGCTTGTGAAATCAAATTGTGTTCACTATAGAATCTTGGTTTTGCTGACCATAGTTAGCCCTTGTGTCTGTGCATAACGTGGCTTGTGGAGAAATTCACCATGGTTACTTTGAGCATCAAGATGTGGGTCACCTCTGGTCATGATTTGAGGGACCCTGACAGCACCGCGCTACGTCAGTGTCACCCTTCATCCACATGTCTAACTTGTGCTGCAACAGCTCCCTGGTAGTATTTTTAACAAGGCACGATCAGCAAGGTCTCCCAGTTCTACCCAGATCAAACATGTGGAATCAGCTCAGACCTGAACAGTAACCATCAACACTATGGATATCAAAGGATAGTTACAAAAACTGTGGGCCAACTTGTCACAGGGCAGGACACAGTGGTTGTACCATACCATTCTGCATTGAATCATTAGCTTGTGTCTATTCCTGATTTGATGTAACACTACAGACTACTGATATGCTTAAAAATTTTAAATAAAACTAAAAAATCTTCTTATTTAGTATCTCTAAAGGTTGGAGGAGATATTTCAAATATCAGCTGTACCTGAAATATTTTGCCTTTATGCATTCAGATCAAATTGATTATGTCTTCAACTCTTTTTGTAAACACCCTTTCTCACCTAAGCGTTTTATCATGCTTTATTATTGTAGCTGTTTTGTTGGTTGCATTTGTTAAAATCAACATAATTCAGTTTAATCACTTCCTGATTTTGCTTATCCAAAGTAACTACCTGGATATGGTTAAATTATACAATTACTGGTGTTAAAATCCACTTTTTGAACATCTATCATGAATGCCACCATATTAATGAGTGATCATATTTTGGTTGCACTGGGTAACTTGACTTCACATCTTTCACTTTTGTTACTCCAGTTCGGTTCAGTTCAGAAATACTTTATTATTAATTACATGTTGTTGTAACTTGTATAATACAAGTTTGGTCAAAGAGTAGTGAAATGCTGATGTCCATAAGCAAGAAGGATCTCCTATAGTTTTTTGTACAGTATGTTTTTGTCCAATTTCTCAGAATTGGCGAGCTTAAAGAAAACCAAAAATAACCAGTAAATGCCTGATTGGTCGGTCTCTGGCTCAATGCAGTACACTCTTTCTGCTTTGCCACACTTCCTTTCTGAATCAGTGAAGCTTGTATTATCTTGAAATGCATCATTCCCCTCATAAACAAGAGACTTGGGTTAATATAAGTTGGAGAACAGCATTAGTGGAGCACCACATATGTGAAAGTTACCAATTCAATGTGTAACACTTCACCTCTGCACCTTCACCAGTCCTGGTCCTGAACTTGGATAATGAGCATTCTTTGTTCAGACCAGAGAATTTGATGTTTCAATGTGATCTCACATTTTGAGTGGCCAGATTTCTGAATATTTCTCCGTTTCACCTGAAAGCCTGAGCTGAAATGCACTAAGGCCCAGAAAGCACTGAATCGTCTCTAGGGCTTTTTTATATAATCCTTCCTTCTTTGATGAACGTATAATTGAATTTTCTGGATACAATACTGAACTTTTCTCCCTGATGATAGTTTCCTAAAGTCTTACTGACCCCATGCAAAGATAACCACAACAGATATGTATCTCTTTCATAATGCAGTGCTGCCTGAAGGCTTGGTGATGGTTGACATTCAATATTTGTTTTAATGCTTTTCCCATGAGCCATGTAATGACAGTTCTTTTAATTAATGTGTTAAGCAAAACATGATGAAATCAGTTTTCACTGGGATGCATTTCCTCACACAAACCTTAGTAGGGATATAAACCCCTCCCCATCATTCTCTTTATAAGGCTCAGCCTTTGTTCTATGTTGCTTTTATAAGCAATCCTGTGACTGTCCTGATGCCAGTTAATATAATTACCAGTGAGATGTTCCATGAGACGTTTTTTAATTGCATTACCAAGCCCCACTGTTTCCTTGTCCCTGTCTCAAATATTTGTTGACTAAGCTACATGCGTGATTCTTTTATTACTTGTTTTCATCACTTTAAGTCAACTTTTTTATAAAGACAGAGTGCAGGGCAAGCCCTTTTTCCCCCAAAGACTTTCATCATAACGGGTTATTGTTTTATTTAGATTCTTTTGGGGGGTTTTCTTGCATGCTCAGAGGTTCCCTCTTTGCAGAAGTAATCAGTTTTCATAGTAAAACCTGTGAAGATGTTTAAGATACTGTGCTTGAGAAATGTTTGTGTATCATTTTCCGTGCTTACTGTGTCACCGCTTCCTTCTATTTTGCTTATCTCAGCCAAATGTATTCTAATGATACATCAGCACTCGACATACACACGAGACACTGATATAAATCTTCCTCCTCACTTTCCTTCGCGAAGCAGCGGAGGTTTTCTGAATCACACAGCTCACATCTTTCGCATCTGTAGCAGCAGGAAGCATCACTAATTGTATAAGTAGCAAATGAAATTGTTGCCTTTGTCGTTAAATCAATCTTAATTAGCTGCGGCTATTAAACCCTTCTCCTCTCCTCAGCTGTAAGCTGTCAGACAATGTCAAAAAGAAGAAAGACCACTTCATTGCCTTATGAAGTGAGCTGCATAGGGGAACAGACTGCATATACTTAACTGATATAAATCATTCTGCGAGCAGTGCCAGGAAGAATTCATTTCAAGGTCTCGCTGCTTTGTTTGAAAGCTTCAACATTTGTTCCTCAAAGCTTCTGGCTGCACGACTGGGACGTCTTCGAGACTTGTTTAAAATTATCTCTGGAAAAGAATGGGATTGAATTACAAGTTAGCATGCAATGTATTTGACTTCATTCATTAAGCAAGAAATTGAAACAAAAATGCTTTTTGTAGCTGAGAAAAAAGTAAGGACCCCATTTTGAGCCATTTGATTGAACTAACTTCAGTGAGCTGATTTTTTTTTTTTTTTTTAGTATCAAGCAGTCTTTGGCACTAGTGTGAGAAATGGTGTCAAAGAAAAGCTTGTCCCATTCCCTACTTCTGAAGGTTTTTTTTTTAACGTACCGCCTGTTTGAAATCCCTGCAGAGTATCTCAATGAAATCATGAACCAGGCCTCCAGCTAGACCTTACATTTTCTGATTGTTTTTATTCTCCAAAGTTGTCATGTTCAATGATCCAGTTCTGCTTCAACTTTGACCTTTTTGACAGATCTCACATTTTCCCCATTAATTTCTGACACAGTAGAATTCATGGTGCATTCAGAGCTGGCCAAGTCAACCACCAAACATTACACACCTGCTGAACGGATTGTAGGAGGGTTGAAGTTTATTTCAAACATTTCCTGAAATGTTAAACTCATCTGTCTAAAGAAGATTATTCCAGAAGTTCTGGTTTGTTCCCTCTGGCAAACTTACTACATGTTGCAAGTTTACTCAGAGACTCTCAAAGGTTGTTGCAAACAGTTTTTATTTTGACAAAACTGAATTATCTTTAAAAATTAAGAGATGCAGCATTGAGTGGTATAAAAGTATATATTTTTAGCAAGTTTTCTCTCTCTTTTTCATTTTTGTTTGGTAATTCCCTTTTTTTAACCTGTTGACTTGCAGCTTAAAGCAGCCATGGGCTCACAAACCCTCTTTAAAAAGAACTGCGGGAACATTTTAAAGACTGCAATTTGCAGTGAGTTTAAAACTGTGTTTTTTAAGAGTGCCACACCTTGAAGCCATTTTCAAAACTATCCTCTGTGACCTCATTGATGCATCTTTTTATATTTGCTTCTACACAATTGCTTTGCAAGCCAGCTTTGTTTTTTTTCTAAACGGGACACAATGTGACTTTATTGCTTCGACTACAATATATTTGCATGAAGTGTGAGCAAGAGCCCCGAGGGCAGCTGTGTACTCTTTCAATGTTATGTAAATGTGGCTTGAGTAAAAGGTGAAAATTAGAGATTTTATGGAGAACGGGTCTACAGAGAAAATAAAAGCTGAATTAAATTGATTTTTCTCAGGGAAATGAAGTGGTTACAAATTAAATATAGATTTTTTAAAAACCGCAGGTCTTGAACTTTTATAGTGCACTCAAATCTTTTAAGATACCCTTGAAAGTATTTTTAAAACTAACTTTTTGAATTAGGTTTGTGTTTTTTTCAGACCGTCGAGTACACAACGTTGTTCTGACTTTGACGTAATTCTCCACAGGCAGATTTTAAAGCTCTCTAGGATATTGCATTTGTGGTTTAGGGAATATCACAAGCCAGGTAATCTTGATTGGGTCTGACAGTCCCTTTACAGTGTCAACCTGCTATTTTTACTCAGCTCATTGAACATTAATGCCCTCAGGCAACCCAATCCCATTTTATCTCTTGCCCTCCCCAAACATTTTTAGTTATTAAAACATGCATTCATGGTCATCAGCCCCCAGCTCAGGTATCCGCCTTCATACTGATGGGATTTTTTTCATATACACTCCTAAACAGCTTGTCTCTGAAGAAGATGCTGTTATAAAGCTATAAGGTTGT
Organism: Xiphophorus hellerii; assembly: GCF_003331165.1. NCBI lineage: Eukaryota > Metazoa > Chordata > Actinopteri > Cyprinodontiformes > Poeciliidae > Xiphophorus > Xiphophorus hellerii. The sequence continues at coordinate 12,039,066 of NC_045681.1, forward strand.
AATATTTCCCGATTTTGATATATTTGAATTTTTTAACCACAAACTTCCCTTCTGCAAGAAAAAAAAAAGACTATCTGTCACTGGGAAGACATTTGATGACCCATGGAGACGACCGGTCACAAGCTCAGGGTCCGAACTGTCTATTAAACCTCTGTGAAAAATATCCCTGTGCAGAGCAACGCGTCAGCCGGTCTGTTTTCACCGCTCACCGGCTGACAGAGAACCTGACCTGAAGATGAATAATCCCTCAAACCTGTGCTGAATTTTTTAATGCTGCAGCCACGTAACATTATTATGGCAGAAGTAGCACATGAAGATCGGACGTAGCGCTCACGTTCACACCCCTCGAAGCCCAAGAGGGACATTTTCTCCCTAGCAGCATGACATTTGTGATTATATCTGAAAAAAAGATTGATCAGTATGAGAGCAAAGGGAATGAGTTACAGTAAAATCTAAAGGTTACAGCTTTCAGATGCTTTTATGTCATTTCTTTATCTGCTTTTAAGAAGAGAAATTGCTTTTTCTGCATTCTAAAAATGTATTCTGACTTTTAAATCCATTTCATCTAAAGGGGCAGTGAAAAGTTGCATCACCTTTACAGATTTATTCTGGTTTTGCCTTTTTGTCAAGAAAAAAAGTATTATTTTAGAAGATAACCACAGAAAATATGAAATGCTGTTTTCAAATTATATTTCATTTATATTTGAAAGCAGTTATTTGTTAAATCACAAATGATCTGCTATTAACATGTTTTTGAACAGCTAAGTACAATTTCCCACATGTTACTTGCGTGCACAAGTCATCTGATATTAATATTTTTAGTGGCCTGAAATGGTTAAGTGTGACTAACATGGAAAGGCAGAAGAAAAGTGCAAGGGGAAAATGCATTTCAGACCCTAATTAGCTAGTCGTTCACAAAATACCAGATGCAGGAAGTTACTGGTTTATAACTGAGGTTATATTAAAAAAAAGTTGTTCTCCTTATTTAACTTTAAATTACTTCTTTCCATGCCTTTGAGCTCCACATTGTCCTCTTTCATTTCTTTCATTTAATGCATGTCCTGAGCTATGATCCAGCAAGTCTGCTTGAAAAATTGAATTTTCCTCATCATTTGTCACTTCTTTCATCACAGCTCCTTCCAATATTCCAGCTGCTCTATCAAGTGGTGTGTAGCATTTTTATTTCCTGCCAGAAAATAAATAAAACCCAAGCTTATTATTTGACTTTGGTCTCTTTTTTTTCTCATTTAACAGTGTAGATGTTTTGGGAATATGTTGACAGTAATTGAGGCTAATGTGATGCGGAGATACATGTTTAATGTAGGTCATTTGAGAATAAATCAGGGTTAAATGTACAATTTAACAGCAAAGTTGAGGCACAGAGTGGTACAGTACCCTGAAAGCAAACGTGTGAAAAATCACAGCTTTTACAAATACCTCTAATGGCATCTCTTCTTATTAATATCAAAAGCAGAAAAAGGTCACAGTGACGCAAAGAGGGGAAAATTCCATTTACAGACTTAGACAAATGTAGACGTGTAAAAACATAAAAAAATATTCCAGTACCATATGTAGTTTATGGAAAACGTGTGCACAGAGAAAATAAAAACTGAATTAAATAATTTTTTCCTCTGGGAAATTACAGATTAAATATAGATAAAAACCCAGGTTATGAATTTTATTTTAAATATACACCCTTAGAAATCTGTTTAAAATGACAGAATCAGGAAAAAAAACAACTTTTATTTGATTACATGGTAAGGAATCCAAATGTAGCAAATCTTAGTTTTTAGCTAAATCACCAGCATCTGGGCTGGTTGAGGACCCATGTCCATCTTGCCACCCAGTTGTGTGGGTGCATTTCCCCTCTAAATTTCCTGGAGGAACATTGCTACATTGCATGGCGTCGTGAAATTTCATATGCCAGAACATTTGAAATGAAATTGTGTGTTTCAACAAAATAAAAATTTGAAAGCTTACAACCAAGAAAACACAAATGATTAACCGTGACACAAAATATCTCATGCTAGAAACCCTACGTTTTAAGAAACCTGTGGGCTGAGCTGAAGAGACGAGAGCAGATAAAAAGAGCTGAATGGTCTAATGATGCATCTCTCCAAATGTTCCTACCTTGTGAAGTGTTGTAGGAGAATACTAAGAGCTGTCCCATTAACAAAGATGTTTTTCTGCATTGTTCATTGGGAGGTTATGCTGCTGCAAATGAACATAATTTTTTTCAAGACTTTTTACACATCTTTACAAGGAGTGCAATCAAATTTGTCTCTTGGTGTATGTTATATTTCTAAGCTAAAATATTATTCAAACAGAAAACAAGTCACTTCAACCCTTATTAATAATCTCTTGTTGGTTTTTGTCTTGCTCTGTGCAGATAACGTTTACAGGAAATGTCTTGAAAATGGGACGTGGGCGCTGAAGGGGAACTACTCCATGTGTAAGGCCATACTTCATGAGGAGGTAAGACTTGACAGTGTGCTGTATGTATGCATGTGTCCTGATTAATGGGGCCCTTTGGAGTTTGTCTTCAAAGCAGGGACCCTGCACTTTAATCAGAAAAAAAAAGACAACAAAGGCAAGGTTAGGAGTGGAAGGAGCAGTTTGGCTTCAGGCGTATTTATAGTAACTATGGACTCAGGGTTTGGTTTCTCAAAGATTGCATCCTCAGAGACGCTCAAGGGGGTCGGGGGGAGTCTAAAAATAAAAGCATCGACTGTGTATCGCCCATGAGCATAACTGGGAGGAATCTGCTTCAAAGCACAATGAGTGAATTTGAATGTGCGTTGTAGAATGACTTTAGAGTCATCTTGCCTTGGTTGCATGACTTGTTTCATGGGTTAGTGGGAGCTCCTACCTCTTTTCATCAACATATTTTCTTTTTAAAACAAATGAAAATGTTTCTTGTCTAAATTCCATAAAATGAACAGCAGGAGTGATCATTTCCCTCCTAAGTGTTTTCTCTAGAGCCGCATGAATTCTACTGCTCTTATCCTGCTATGCTCCAGATTTTTATCCGTGCACACGTTGCTGTTATCTATTTGCATGGTTTTTTTTTTATCTCAGCCTCCACCTGGATGGTTCATTGTTATTACGTGATGAGCGCTTATTTTAATTAGGACAGAGCTACAGACTGAACACTCTGACCCAAATCAGGCTGTGACAATTAGACATCTGATGGATTTGCGCTGTATGTAAAATACAGAATTACACGATGGAAACATGTGACTCGGCGCACTTGCTTTGCTCTGCCCGACCATCTGTTGAATCCAAATTTTGCACATGCAGGCTGTGCAAATAGCATAAGTTTACTGATGATTATTCCTAGATAAGACAATCTTAAGTGTTGCATCAAGTGAAAGTGGTGGGTGCTTCCCTAAACGCAAATGGGCCCCACAACCACGAGCCACTATTTATAAATTTTCTGTATCCAGAAAAGGATGTAAAACCTTTAACAAGAGCAAACTTTAAGCATTTCCTTCTTCTCTTTCTGCTTTTCCCTTCAGACGTTGCCACAGTAAATCATCTGTCTCCATTTAGTCATATCCTCTGCATCCTCTACCCCCACACCAACTAGCTTCATCCATAAATCTCCTTTTTGGTTTTTCTTTTCGCCTCTTGTTCTGTGTCTCCAACTCAGCATCCCTCTACCAATATAATCATTTCTCCCCTGAACATACCCAAACCATCTCAGTCTGGCCTGACTTTAACTCCAAAACATTTAACATGACCTGATGTGTTCGTTCCTGATGCTATCCATGCTCGCCTCTCCCGGAGAATCTCAACATCTTGGGCTCTGCAACCTCTAGTGTTAATCTTATGGTGTGCCTCTTTCTCTGAATTTTTCCAGAAGTTTCACTTGTTGGTTATGCGCCCAGTCAGGCATATTGAGGCAGTACGTTGTTGTTTGATTCACTCATCTATGAGAACTATTTAGAAATGGACAAAATGTCAGCCCATCCTTTGGCTGCGCACAAGTTAAGCGAAAACTGGAAGTGAAGGCTTTTCACCGGCAGGACTGGAGATTAGAAACTCTACAGATTCTTCTCATGAAGAGAAGATGTGATCCAAGCAGAATGAAGGGTCATTCTTTTTTAGAATAGTATCAAGAATCAAAACTGATTACAAGATGTTCTACTCTAGAAGTTCAGTTCAGCTTTGAGCACACTCAGAAAACGTGGTAAATATTAGCTATAATCCGTCTTGGGAACACTGAGGTATTCCGAGGCGGGAGCCGGGAAATTTGCCCCGAGAGAAGAAAGCCCCTGCTTTTCCTTCTTGCGACAGTTCTGAGTAGAGAAAAAAAAAAGCAAATACCAGAATTAAAGGCAGGAAGTAGGTGGAACAAAATTACTTTATTAAATTAACTGGAAACAAAAGGAGCTGCTTTAGCAGTAAATCCAGAAAAAAACCCAGCTATGTGGGGGATGAAACAAGTCAATGCAGTATAGAACGACTGAGACGAGATGAGCATCTGACTGAATAGGCTGAGAGATTTAAAGACTAACAAAGGACAGGTGGGCTGATTAGCAACAGACCATCTGTGCAGAGATCAGAACGTAAGAAAGTAAACATAAATGAGCAAAGAAAAGAAAACAGGGGAACAGAATCTAATCAGAAAGAAAAAATAATATAACATCGAGAGACAGTGAGAAGTATTTTCTCTGCAGCCGTACATCAAAAAATGAGCAAAATAACAGGACCGAACTTATAGTTGCTTTAGTCTCATCTCCACTTATCTCAGATATTACTGTCACGTGGCTTTAACAACTCACCATTCACCATCCTAAATTCCCATCGTCTGTTTTTTCCCTTCAGGAAAAGTAACTTTAATGAATACAGTGCTGCTCTTATTACTATCACCATAGAAAATCAGACATCTTCTGCGGTTCAGAGGTCGGATGAAAAGGAGATTGTTCTCCAGTTCTCATCTGATTCAAGATATTCCTTTGGGAAAGTTGCTTTGTGGCAGTCATCCAAAGAGTATTGATCAAATGTTGATTTAATGGCGCTTTCCCAACACATGAATTGTGAGCGCTTTAGCCTCACAGCTACCTCTGTGACCATAAATCAATGATGAATTAACAGCTCCTGGTTGCAGGAGCAGGGCTGTGGAGGTGTGCAGGATGTGACTCTAATTCAAAGAGAAACCTCACCGTAGTAGTTTATGTTTTTTTCTGCAGATTCAGAGCTCTAAAACTAGCAACACTGGCAAAAATACAAGATTACTGCTCTTGGTTGATGTTCAGTCAGTCTTTTTCTCTTGAAGCTGTAAATAATCATAGAAATCACAGCTATCTACTAAACTTTGGCTGTGACTTTGAGGAGAAACATTTGGGAACTAAAAAGCACCAGAATTAGCACTTTGCTGCATTTTCCTCGGCTCCTCTGATAGCTTGAATTCTTCGAGACATGAACTACAGCAATGCAAGATAATATTCCTAATTATTCCCATCCTAACCTAATCATGTAGTAGATGGCAGCTCAGCTTTGTGCGATGTCGTGCAACATTTGTTTTCACCCAAAATATTAAGAGTAAACCTGATTACCTTTTTTAAAAATCAAAGCACCACAGTAACACACAACTGTGGAAACGTGGTTGTTTGTGAAAAACTTTTATTAGTAAACTCAATAAGAGAGGATTGCAAATTGTTCCTGTTTTCAGAAATGTCTTTGAATACTTAAGGGTTTTCTTGGCTGTGTTTGCTGATAGAAAGATTTTTTTGCAACCCTGAAGTCTGGATGCTGACGTGGCCACTTCACAACCTTCATGTAATTCTTCTTTGGTAGCTGCTTTGTTGCCATAGCGGTGTACCGTAAGTAATGCAAATTTAATTTAAAAATACTTTAGGGATCCCAAAAGGAAATTAATAGTTGTTTTAACTCACATTCTCAGTGATCTTTAAGAAATCACTGTGAATGATTCACATTGATGCCGCACAGTAATGCTGTGCTGTGTGGTAGCAGTCAGTCTCGCAGCAAATCTGAGGAGGCCTCTGACTGAAGACTGTTGCTGGTTGACAGTGTCATGACGCATTTTCCATGGAGCAGCAACAACTTTCCAAAAACATGTCCTTAACGATTCCATCAGTTGGTGGCAAGCACTGCTAATCCACCTCCTTTGCTTTTTCACTCCTCTTTAAATCTCTGGCCGTGTGGTTAGAAAGTCGGGCAGAGAGACAATGGAGATGGGGACATGATCAGTGGAAGAGATAGTATGAACTTCCTTCTTCCAATGACGGTGGGTTGAGTTGATGCATCATGGCCTGATTTATGACTAATTCAATCACAGCTCTTTCTCCAAAGCCATTAAAACATAATCTTCTTATCAACAAAATCAGTTTGTTTCTGAAGTACAACTGTAGTTGTTCAGGTACTGTGGGCTTTTTAAAAATAATTTATCTGTTTTGGTAAACGATGGGAATGCAAGTTATGATTTTTTTCCCCCCTACACATAGTATTTTTAGGCTTTATACAGAGCTGTGCAATAGTTGAGTCATAATCTTGCGAAATGTGTACGTAGTAATATAGGGTGTTTGTTATTTAAAGTACCAGACACGGAGATTCAGCATGACAGTAATATTTTTTGTTTGTTGGATTGACTTTCACTCCGCTTGATGTAACAGAATTTGCTGGCGTAGTTGCGAAAGTTCAAATTTTGAGAGACTGCAGGTCAGACATAATCAATATTTCCCAAGTAGCATTTAGCATTTACTGTAACTCCATTTTGTCCTGATCCGGTACTGTGCAGCAGTATTTGTGTGTGTGTAAAATGACAACGTTTGCCCTTTGTGGTCTGCAAGAACTGTACCGCAATTAGATGTGTGCAGTGTGGTTTGAAAAGCCTAAATATTGAGCTATCAAACACATTTTTTTTATTCGTCCTCTAAGACACAGGACTTCATATTTACTGTCAGGGGTTGTATGCGTTAGTGGAATCAGTATCTGCTGGTTTATTGACTGTAAGAAGCATATAAAATATCACCTCCTTTGATATTTTTATCCTCTCACTGCAGGCATGTCCTTCGGTTGCAGCCATCAAACATCTGTTGAGATGTGGAAACGCTGTTCCAACTGAAACCTGTCAGTTAGGGCTTTTAAAAAAAAAAAATAACAGTTAGACTCTGATGTTCAATCGATCCAGACAGAAGATGGATATAGAGTGTCTGACCTTTGAAAATTGTTTGTTTTTTCCTGCTTTTGTAGCCGTGAAATAAATCACCAGCTGCCAGCCTCAGAGTGACTGACACGAGGGGGAAGGAGCTTCTCTGTGAAGGTGTTTGAGTCGGCATTTTTAAATGGCTGAGTGTCAGGGGCATCTTAGATCTGAGCAAACAGAACCAAAGCCAGTCAGAGGACGACATGTCGGTGTTGACTTTGATCCCTCGTTTTATTAGTGAAGGACGAAGTTGGTTCTGCGTGTGGCAGAAAATCTCACCTTTAATAGTGTTGTCAATCGTTCCACATGAACAACTAAAGCTATACCAACTCAACAATAAGCTGACTGCTGCATCAATATGTACTAGAGGAAGCAAATATTCAAAGGTTATTTTAGGCAGACAAAATGAGTGGATCAAACGCTTATTAGGAAGTTTGTTTGAGAAGTAGATAAAACCATTATTCCCTTTTTTGGGTGCTGCCTGCGGTTGTTTTCTCAGTGTCTTTGTGGTAGACAGAAAGTGTGTCAGGTTTAGTTTTGCTTCTTGTGGCCCACATACTTTGATTCCTGAGGCTGGTGGTGAGAGGGTCTTATATTATCCGCTTGTAGTCCCACTCCTCCTTTTCTCTCAATCCCATCCCTGGTCTCTGCATTTTAAAGCTCCCTGTGTTCTTGAGTTATGTCCTGAAGGGTTACTCAGCACAGCACAAGGCAGTGTCTGGTACTGGACTATTTAGTGCTTTTCAAGAAGACCACCCTTCCGAACTTCGGCTTTCACTCCATAAAACTGTCGGAGAAAGCTTAGTGCTTAACGAGGTGTTTCTTTACATAAGTTTATTGGATATCTAGTGATTATAAGCTGAAAAGTTCTAGTTAAAAAGCAGCAGCTTGCTGAGGATAATTAGGTCAAACAAGTACAGAACTACATGCAGTCGAAAAGGATTTTCCCATTAGAGATTTCTACTGGTTTTGTTTATCGGCTCATTTAAATGTTTCAGACCCTCTAGAAAAAGAAAAAAAAATCACAATATCAATCAAAGATAAGCTGAGTAAATCCTAAATTGTTTTTCAGTAACGATTTAATTAATTACAGGATTAAACCTATCCAAATCAACCTGGTCTTATGTGAAAAGTAATTTCCTCAAACCAGATAAGTGCTTGTGCTGCTATTGGTGGCAATAACCAGCATTTAGTTTTTTACATCATTGTGGTGGCATTGTTTTAATTTAGCCAAGGAGGGACAGGAGTGTTTAACATCATACCACAGTATCTAAATCAATGTCTGGAAAGTCTGGAATTTGAATCCAGACTTTGATTAGGCAACTTCTTTTGTTGCTTCTAGAGATATTTAGATGTACGCTTGCAGGTGTAATTTGGAAATAGTAAAACACTGCTTGCATCAGGAACTGAGGACGTTGTCACAAAGACTAAACAGTGCAATTAAAAATATGTTTGATCCTGTTAATTGGTGTGGCATCTACTCCTCTAACTTTAAAAGGTAATTCAAGAAGCAGTAAAACTATCACGAGTGATAGTGATAATTTAGTATACTCTGCCAAACAATTTGCATGGCCAATTTTGCCAAAAAAATAAATAAAATAAAATCATTGGTTTGTAACTGTTTTAAAATCATTTCTGGGTCTTTGAATGTCACCACCTGGCGTTTAGATGCTACTGGGAAAAAAAATCCTCCATGAGTCCCATTTGGAAGATCATCCATAAATGTTATTTGGTGTTCTGAAAATGCCAATTTGCATTGCACATTTGTAATCTGATGACATCAAAACATCTGCTTTTATGCAAAAGAAGGCAAACACTGAGAAACCTTGCTGCCCTACCATCCTCTCTGAATTTACCAGAGAGAGGCTCAAGCGTGTGCAGGGAATTTATATTTAAATGGATGAAATGATGTGGCTATGTATTGGACTTCTGTCTGTGGAAAATCAAACCAGTTCTTTGGTGGTTTTCCATTGAACCGAGCTGCAAACGGCCACTGAAGCTTAACAAGCACTGGAAATACAGCAGCCCTGGGTCAAACCGGAGGGATTATACATTTCTGAAAGCAAAAAGTGATTATCACTCGGAACTGCGCATGTGACAAGAGTTTTGGATTAAAATATATTTGAAATTAATTCAAAACTATCATTTGTTCATTCAGCTCTGAAAGGATTTCTCTGCCTTTATCAGAAAACCAACCGTGTTCACAATGACTGTGATCTGTCTCTGACCCCGACAGTATTATAATCCAACTAGAAAATTCCTGAAGAAATTTAACCGGGGCCTGCCAAAGTGTGCCTGTCGGTTTGGACCCAGTGTTCGGATGCTAAAAATTAGCATCAATGCTAAGATTAGCTACTGCGCAAGACAGTGACCTGACCTGAGAGAAAAAGATAATGCAAGGTAATATTATTGCATCACCTATGGCGGTGCACTAGTGGAGGGCAGTGAAGTGCTAATGTTTGTGCTAACGTTAATGTACTGCCTTGCTATGAAAGGCAGCGCACTAACCTAAGAGAGAAAGATAATACAGGCTAAAATTATTGCACCGCCTACGGCCGTGCACTAACCAGAGGGGAGTATTAAGGCTTTTATTTTGAAATTTTAAGTATACTTCATTTTAAATGTCCAAACTAATCCCATGAGTAACAGTGATTGGGTTAAATCGTTTCTATGATGCCCAAAAGAGCAATTACCTGATGTAAAAATTGTCAATGCTTTTATTTTGAAATGTTTAATAAGCTTCATTTTAAATGGCCACACTAATCCCATGTGTAACAATGGTTGGGTAAAATCAATTATAAAATGCCCAAAACACAAGTAGTTCTAAAGGCCAGCTCATTCCTCCTCTGTAGTAACTGACAGTTCCGCCATGTTGTAGTCCTAACCTTGAGTCATTGGAGTTCTAAAGAGCAGCTCAGCTGTCGCGTGATGAAGCAGACAGGAAGAGACAGAATTCCAGTAGTTTGAAGTAGTTTGTTTTTCTGAAAGATCTGAGAGGAATATTCAGGCTTTTATTTTGAAATGTTCAGTAAGCTTCATTTTAAATGTCCAAACTAATCCCATGAGTAACAGCGATTGGGTGAAATCAGTTATATAATGCCCGAAAGAGCAATTACCTGATGTAAAAACTGTCAAGGCTTTTATTTTGACATTTTTATTAAGATTAATTTAAAATGGCCACACTAATCCCATGTGTAACAATGGTTGGGTAAAATCAGCTATAAAATGCCCAAAACACAAGTAGTTCTAAAGGCCAGCTCAGTCCTCCTCGGTAGTAACTGACAGTTCTGCCATGTCGTAGTTCTAACCTGCATGTTCTGCCATAGTTAGAACTACAGTGATGCGTTTTTGTAGTCCTAATCAGCTGCTCTGCCCTGTCCTGTTCTTTGTTCTGTTGCTATGGTAATGAAGCCTGTCTGTCAGCTGTGAGTGAGACACACTCAGGGCTGACAGAATTCTATTTCTTTGAGTCAGCCAGTTTGACAGAAAAAAGCAGTCCTAACAACTCCTTCCCGTTCGGGAACCGTGATACGTACTTGAAAACCGTTTGAAGCATCTGAGAGGGCTATTTGTCGTCTCCAATAGTACCACGATTCATATTCTCTACCTCACTCACAGTAATAACAGCGATGAGAGAAAGATGGTGTGTGCTGAGCTCAGAAATTTTTCAGAAATGCATTGAAGTCAATCTGTGACTATCCTCAGAGGGATATTGAGGCTTTTATCTTGAAATTTTCAGTAAGCTTCATATAGAATTGTTGTTTGGGTTAAATGAGTTATTTACTGGCAAAACAGCCAGTAGTTCTAAATGGCAGCTCAGCCCTCTGTTTTAATTCAGTGTTAGTTAGAACTACAGATATGGCGTATTTGTAGTCCTATCTATTAGCATTAGGTTAAAGGCTAAAGCTAATAGATAGGCACTATCTGCGCAAGCCAGTGCCTTAACCTGAAATAACAAGATAATGCAGGCTAATATTAGGCCCCAATAAAGAGACGTTTTATTAGGTGTGGAACAATAGGTGCCTGCCATGCAAGACATTCTTGTTTTAACCTTCTTGTTTTCAAGAAGGTTAGGGATACAAATTTTCTAACCTTGAAAAGTTGAAGATTTTAGAAATTTGGAATGAAGATGATGTCATGGAAAAGAGAACTTCCAACTACAAACACTTGTTTGGATTCTTGTTGGAAAGAAAGAAAATGGTTAAAATACTAGTGGAAACCATTTTTAAAAAAAAAAAATAGTACTTAACAGTTGATTTCTTTTTACATAAAATCATGGTAAGTCTGGCTATTTTTAGACCAGGGGTCACCAACCTTTTTGAGACTGGGAGCTACTTCACAGGTTCAGAGCAACACGAAGGGCTACTTGTTTGATACAGACATAAATTTTCTTTACAACAAAAATTCATTTAAGTAAATATGATTACATGCTGCCTGATCATATTAATGTTAGGGACTATGCACAATAGTTATCAGTAAGGACAGCTATGGTTAATTGCTATATTGTGGTCAGACGTTCTTAGTTCAGAGTTTTAAGTTGGTGAGGTGGGGAACGCCGAAGCCTAAATCTTATAGGTCAGTTTTCTTTTTCTGTGAGTTAAAAATGATGACTGGAGTTTGAACCACTCATCATTTGAACCTCAGGTTCTGCCTGAGCTTTTTACAGTGCGCGGTTCTGGCGGGTTGTCGGTTTATTAGCTTTTTTGTGATTTTGTGAACTGAACAGCTGACGGGTCACCTGCGGGCTGACACAAGCAGATGTCGAAAAAAAATGTCTGACAGATTGGAAGGTACAAAACTATCACTGCACCCGACCTGCAGGAGCACAACCACCTCTCCAACGCGCAAACATCGGCACAAAACTAAACCACTAAAGCAGCGCACCCTTTTTTTTCTTGTTTTTTACACAAACGATGCTAAATAATAAAGACATTGAAGCGAAGCAGTGAGATCCACGGAAAGAGGAGGATTGGCGAAATCTTATAACTACGGGAGGTTCAAACTCCACTCATCATTTTTAGCTCACAGAAAAAGCAAACTGACCAATAAGATTTAGGCTTTGGGTGCCCTTTGACCCCCACAGACTCACACTGATGCGCGCTACATACAAGATGTTTTGGCACAAAAGAACTTTTTCTTCTCCATAATTTTGTTATTAGTAAACAGGGTTGGATAATAGAAATACAATAACTTTTCTTATTTTAATTTAAAGGAAAATCTCTCAGTGCGTCCAGCTGTACAGCTGCTGCTGCAACAATCCAAACTCTCAGTCACTTGTGGGCAATTTAGAATCACACAGAAAAGCTCCAAAAGGGAATCAAACTCAAAACTCTGAACTAAGAACTTCTGATCACATAATAGCAATTAACCATAGCTGCCATGGTAAATTATTACTGATAACTACTGTCAGTAGTCCCTAACATTAACATGATCAGGCAGCATGTAATCATATATATATATATATATATATATATATATATATATGTATATATATATATATATATATATATATATATATATAGCCAAGACAATTTATGTCTGTATCAGACAAGTAGCCCTTCGTGTTACTCTGGACCCGTGAAGTAGCTCCCAGTCTCTAAAAGGTTGGTGACCCCTGATCTAAGGAATCTGGGTGAATGAGAAAGACAACGGTATACTTTAAACTTCTACTTTAATAATTCTGTCTTTTCCACTTTTCCTTCTCTAATGTCTCCTCCCACTTAGTTAATTAAGAAAACAGAGAAATAAATATATGGTAAACTGCTCTAATATTCCCTAAGTAAACATGCTCTGATCTGCATCCAGAAGAGCTTAGAAAGTTCTCAATTAACTATTGTTTTATTGTCTTTTCTGCAAAGAAAATATCATAAAGCATAACTTATTTTAAATACTTCATGTTAATAGCTGCACATTTAATATGCACGTCTTAAAAGTCTTAACTGTGACATTTGTAAAGCATTTCTTGAGGAAACAATGATAGTTCCCCTCTCTGCTGTTGCTATCCCCAAACATCCTGGTACCAGCAACCCCCCAAGCTCCCCTCTCTGCTGTCGCTATCCCCAAACATCCTGGTACCAGCAACCCCCCAAGCTCCCCTCTCTGCTGTCGCTATCCCCAAACATCCTGGTACCAGCAACCCCCCAAGCTCCCCTCTCTGCTGTCGCTATCCCCAAACATCCTGGTACCAGCAACCCCCCAAGCTCCCCTCTCTGCTGTCGCTATCCCCAAACATCCTGGTACCAGCAACCCCCCAAGCTCCCCTCTCTGCTGTCGCTATCCCCAAACATCCTGGTACCAGCAACCCCCCAAGCTCCCCTCTCTGCTGGCGCTATCCCCAAACATCCTGGTACCAGCAACCCCCCAAGCTCCCCTCTCTGCTGGCGCTATCCTCAAACATCCTGGTACCAGCTACCCCCCAAGTTCTCCTCTCTGCTGTCGCTAACCCCACAGCGTTATGGTACCAGCTGTCGTTACGCAATAGTCAGCCCCGCCCTCAACCTCACAACATCCAAGGAGTGACTACTGACCAGCTCTCCGTCCAACGGGTCCAAAAAATCTCTAAGCCTTCGAGTATTACCCTGAAGCAAGTCTAGTAGAGATGATCTATCTAAGCTGGTGTCGAAGGAGACTCAACTAGCCTTTAACTACCTACAGTCCAAGAGTTATGGCCTTTTCCAGTTAAGAAGCAATCAGCTGAGTAGCCCTCACACCTGCACAACCTCAATAACCACTCCTATTAACGGTAGTGCCCCCTCTAAGTACAACGTGCGCTTGTTACAGACTAGTCAAAATCCTCTTTGAAATAGAAGCAAAGCAGACCTGGCTGTTGTCCTTCGAACACTTCAGATCTTCATCACTCAGTCACCTTTGTCTTTTCTCCAAGTCTGTTGCTGCAACTTTGAGATCCTAGGGTTGAGGCAGAGTAAGGCAGCCAAATCAGGAACCAGGGCTGAGGGTCAAGGGGTCTTGTCCCTTCTGGCGGTGCGAAGTCTCAACTTCCCCATGGCTCCAGGGTGCCAGACCTCTCTTCTTGGTCCCCTTGGCCTTATATACCCTTTCAACCCATGCCTCTATAAGGCGTACGTGACCTCTCGAGCATGCAACTACCTCATCGGAAAGTCCCAGCCATTCCCACATATACCCTGCTTCCCTCCCTTACTTTCCTCGTGACCATCTTAGTTTCAGATCCTTAATTGGGACACAGCTCTTGGGCAAGTCCAGACATGTTCGGACTTGCCTTTTTCCCTTGCCTCTGTATCTAACACATTGTTTGATTATTACTTCAATTACAGTTTTATATATGGTGTATGATCATCATAAGTAAATTCAAAATATCTTGTCCCATAATCATCAAAAAATCAAAATGCAAGATTCACTTGCTCAGGCCTTCATGATCTGTTGTCTGCATTAGTCTGGAATGATCCCACCTCCTCATACCAGTTTTCACAACACAGTGACCCCCCAATACTTACGTCCAGTTACCTGAAATTTTTTTCAGTTATTAAAAAATCCAGGGTGGCACCCAGTACCTCAGCGTTCCCGAATTATACATATCAACAAAAACACGCCCAACTCTCCGGAATATATTCGGTTTTGGTGTTTCTTCCTCCTGTGTTTGATCAATTTGTGGCTCAATCTTGGTTTTTTCCACCCTGGATTCCATTCTGTCTATCTTGATTTTTAAAGCCACGATCTCCTTATTTAATTCCTCGTTCTCCCTAGTAAGGCACAGCAGTTTTTCTGACTTTTCTTTTAAAGATTTTTCCGCGTCATTTTTTGCCATGGCCCGCTTCCGTTCTAGTTTAATTGTTAATTGTTGCATGTTGCAATAATCATTTTGCATTCTTTCAATTGTTGTTCTCGCTTCCTCCAATTCCAAATTAACTTTAATCATTTGTTTTTTATAATACCCATTCGAACTTATGAGTTTGCTATTCTCTACATGCCAATTTGTTGAGTCATCGGTCCTGTTCAGTCTCTCTAGTTTCCTCTTCAGACTCTCCACTGTTTTCTGAAGCTGCTCATTTTCACTGTTCAGCTTCATCTGGTTCTTCTGGAGAATCTCTAACTTTTGTAACGTGAAATCTTTCTCCGCCATTGTTTCTTTCTCGTTCGAACCTTAAACTGCAAATGAATTTCTCTGTGGAATCTGGGAATACAAAGACAGTCACCAGTGATGTCACAAACAGGATGTGTGACATCACAGTTCAACATCATAGCCACAAGAAGTCTGTTGGGTGTGGGGGGGAAAGGGGGATGTTTTTTTAAAAAAAAAACTTTATTAACACTGTATAACGACAGAGAGAAACATTTGTTCTGCCTCAAGAAAAAACAAATACAGACTAGAAAATTTCTGAAGAAATTTAACCGGGGCCTGCCAAAGCGTGCCCGTTGGTTTGGGCCCAGCGTTGTCATGCTAGAAATTAGCATCAATGCTAAAGAACGCTGCAATGTAATCAGTA
This sequence comes from Xiphophorus hellerii, assembly GCF_003331165.1. Lineage (NCBI taxonomy): Eukaryota > Metazoa > Chordata > Actinopteri > Cyprinodontiformes > Poeciliidae > Xiphophorus > Xiphophorus hellerii. The sequence continues at coordinate 12,054,699 of NC_045681.1, forward strand.
GCATGTGGAGAATCACAAGAACGTTAAGTAAGGTGGCCGTGCACCATTCAGTATGATTTAAAATTTTTGTCAAGGCTTTTATTTTGAAATTTTTGTAAAACTTCATTTCAAAGGGCCAAACTAAATCCATGTATAACAGTCATTGGATAAAATCAGTTATATAATGCTGAAAAGAGCAATAATCTCATGTAAAAATTGTCAAGGCTTTTATTTTGAAATTATTATTATGCTTCATTTCAAAGGTCCAAACTAATCCCATGTATAACAGTCATTGGGTTAAATCAATTATAATGCTCAACAGAGCAATTACCTGATTTAAAAATATGCAAGGCTTTTATTTTGAAATTTTCAGTATGCTTAATTTTAAAGTTCCAAACTAATCCCATGTGTAACAGTTACTGAGTTAAATCAGTTATATACAGCCCATAGCAGCAAGTAGTTCTAAAGGCCAGTTCAGTCCTGCTCTGTTTCAACTGAGTATTCCACTATAGATAGAACTACAATGATGCGTATTTGTAGTCCTAATCAGCAGCCAATAGCCTCTTGAGTTCCGTTGCTATGTTAAATAAGTTTCTCACCAAGGTGTGAACTGTTAGTGACAGAGCCTGAGACAGCCTAGAAAATCCTGTCGCATGACTTTGCTCTGAAGCACCGTGACAGAAAACCGTACGATCTAGATAAATTTCGAAAACATTTTACTGGAGCAGACATGCGTATCAATGTCAGGACCGATTTTGATACCAATCGTGCGATATTTGTGGGCGTGATGGCGATTTCAAAATTATTTTGGGGTGAAAAATTGTCTTCATTTCTCACTCTAGCAGAGGGGCACTCAGGAAGATTCACACTCTAATTTTAGGAAAAATGAGAAACTCTGGGTTGCTTAGAGACAAATTGTGGACAAACCGTAATTGGTATCGACGAGCCGTCTTCACTTTCGAAGAGATCACAGACGTATCTACAAAATGAAATTTGAATGGCATTTCTACGTGAATTCGTGACGACACAGAGAATCCTCAAAAATAGAGTATTTCTAGGATTTTTCCCATTGACTTATAATGGGGTTTTTTTCATTGTTTTTTGCGAATTATGTCGCCATGTTAACCCCGAATCCCACCAAAAGTAATAGCTCCAATGGCGTGAATTTTCTGCACGTTTTGATACCTCATTTGTAGGTGTGCACCCAGCGGTATGAGCCGCATTAACGGTTACGGATGAAAAATAAAGAATTGGGAGAATAGCAATAGGTTCCTGCCATTGCTTTGCATGGCAGGCCCCAATGATACATTCAAGAAGAGCTTCATTTCCACATCCCTCCCTGTGCTGATTATCAAAGCCTTGAGCAGATATCAGGGATGATTTGGAGTCAGAAAGAAAAGAGCTGTTGACATTTTGCTCTGTGTCCGCAGCGTTCTTATTAAGAGTTGCAGATTTGAGCTGGGAAACCAAAACACAGTGAAACAGATGACTTGCTGATGGGGTAGGGATTAAACATGCCCGCATTTAATCTCAGGATACACACCAGCAGGTTACGTAAATTCTTTCACAGCACAGATTAATGCTGGTAGTGTTGGGCCAAATCCGATCACAATGGATATCTATGTCACGGACAGTAGTCTAAGACTCCATTTTACATGGAGATGTGAATTTATTTAGTGTGAACTCTTAGAAATTGGTCTCAGATGAATTTAGCAGAGGAGAAGCTGCGAGCCTTCTGATTTTAATTATGAATCTTGAAAATCTCATCTGAAATATTTTCTCTGTGGTGACTTTGAGGAGTCATGTATTGGTGATTGGGCCTATCATCTGTTGTCTCTTACTAAAATCTGTGTCTGAGGTAAGTGTTGGCGTTCTCTGTTGCAGCGTTTTCTTCTCTCAAAACCAAAGAAGTGATAAATGAAAAATTCTGCTAAAAAAATAAATAAAAGAAGCAGGTATGCAAAGATGCAGCGGCCCTAAGACTTCAAATAGTGAATTATATTTTAGTCGTAAACAGAAAGTACAACATCACGACAACTCAACTTGTAGAAATCCCAACGAATCTAGCCAAAAAGCATGATAAAACTGTTAATACAACATATTAGAAAAGTTTGTGAAATGGAAATTGCAACAATTTTAAAAAGGATGCCAAATTGTAAAAATGTGTGTTGCAATATTTTTCAGTGTAGCAGAGAAAATGCATCACTGTGGAAAACGGCGAAATAGAATTCAGCATTTTGAAAAACAATGTTTTTTTTAAGTTTCTCCTCATAATTTTGTATTTTTCCTATTCACTTTTCTTTTTTTTCCATTCTAAAATCTTTTTTCAGCTTTCTTTTATTTTTCCCTTTCACAATGTTTTTTTTAAATGTCTCATTTCTATGTATATAAAAATGCTGCATTTAATAAAAAGAAAATCACACTATTCAAGACCATCAAAAACAACAAAAAGCCAAAATAAAAAGCTCACATTCAGAAAACACTTCACTATTATCACAACTTGTTGTTAAATACTTCTTTTGACTTAGCATTTTCGCTTTGTTAAATTTTTTAGTTAGTTTTATCCCAGGTTGTGTTCTCTTATCATTTTAAACAGGAATTGCAATAGAGAAATACTCAGCAAACTGCATGAATTTATTGACTATTGAAACTGATTCCTAAATCTGAAAATCATCATGTGGTGAGGTGCAATTTGACCAAAGACAGACAACAAACAGCAAAATTCATAAAACGAAGCTGCAAAGAAACAAGACTGTAAGACGATGACAAAATAAATAGGGCTGCTTATGTCAGTAGGTATTCATTTTTGAGGCTTCATCTAATAATAATGTCCGATTCTAATTAAAATGTGAGTACTGGCACTCCTGCTGTGCACTCATGTTCAAAACCTCCACTGGAGGCAGAACTCAAAAACTGAGAAATAGGGGTGACTTTTTTTGGTCCCTCACCCCTTCCATCTGTGAAAATGCAAATGCTGACAATCGTAAAAATGCACGAAAAAAAACAACCTCATCTAATGTTTCTCTATCATCCCGCAGAAAAAAGGCAAGATGCACTTCCAGATCGCTGTCATCATAAACTTCCTGGGTCATTGCATCTCCATGGTGGCTCTGCTCATTGCCTTCTTCCTCTTCTTGTGCTTGAGGTAAGTGTTGGCGCTGATAATCCTAAAGACATTCTTGATGTGACAGAAGCACCAGGATCCTCCTCATCCTGGGAGGTTCAAAGACTCTTTCGTTCTTATTCAAAACCCATTTGGCCATGGGATGAAACCTTTACTATCTCAATCCAGCAGATGTGAAGGGGTTTAGACACCCGCAAAAACTAGGGCACACTTCCCAACAAATGGGAATAATAGACCCATCCAGAGAAAGGGTGAAAATCAAAACAGTCCTCTGGATGCCTGCTGGGATAAGGTGGGAAGGGATTCTTCTAACCGAAATAAGACGTGTGTTAACGAGAGAAAGGTCTTAGCACCCTCAATAGCCGGGGTGTTATCGATCCCTGAAAGAGCACTGGAGAGTGAGAAAAGCGTGAAAGGGCACAAAGAGGCATAATAAGTAGAAGCTCTGCAGGACCGCATTGATGCTTGCCGTGTTTTTGTTGACCAGAGAGGGAGGACAAGTGTCGGCCTGCTAAAAATGGCATTAAGCCGGAGAAGTAGTTGGCATTTATTACTCACCCTCTTGACTTCGTAATGAAACCAAGAACAATTTAAGGGAAAGCTGTCACTTGGCGGTGTGATGGGGAGAAAGCTTTGACACTCGGGCGCAGTGCTGTGGAACGAGAGGAGAGAAAAAGGAGCAGCGCGTAGAGCGGGGTGCACATTTCATTTTAAATGGCAGGTAGAGCATTTTCAGCCAGCATCGTGTGACATTTCTCTGTGTGGAATCCAACTGTAAATGACCAGTTTTATGGCGATCTTTCAGCGGTATGCTGTATGTGCCTCAAGAAACACACCGCTCTCCTGGATAACAATGCGCCGCATTATGATGAGGCTTCAAAAAAATGTTCGATGTTCCTGGGAAGCCAATTTTGGTCAGATGGATTCAGGTGAAAATGATCTGCATTTATATTGCATTTTTTTACAATTCTCCCCTCTCATCTGAACATGACTCAACCAAATTATGGCAAGCAATTTAGGATTTAATGTTTTCATTTCTGAAAGTACAGAAAGGTTTGACATTAATTTCAATAAACAGCTAATTTCAGGAGGAGAACTGCCAATTCTCTGTCCTGAGGGTTGTTCAACCCAGTCTAAATGATTTAAAGGGAACACATACCTACTGTTTGGGAGAATGTACAATTGAAATAGATGATTGCATACACTGAAAACATTTTTCTGCTACTCTTTGACATTACATTTGACATTAAATCAGCATAAGACCTTCTTGTCTAGCCCAATTAATGTCACCAGAAATAATTCCTCACATGACAAAATGATGTGAAATATTGTTTATCGCTGTTTTGAAATTTGGATGTTCAAACAAAGGATTAAGAAAATCACAAAGTCCAGGCTGAATTTTGTGTATTCTGATTTTATTTGCAAAATAAATATAATAAATAACATATATAACATTCTTGACTTAACAGGTTTACACTGGGAAAAGTGTGACTATGCCAAAAATGTATCTCAATTTTTATGTCTTTCTTATGTTTGTGTCTTTATTTTTTGTTGACAAATTTATCCTGCAAAGTGAATATTTTAAAAGTGCATTCCTTGAATGGTACCACATGTTTCATTAATTCTAGTTTTAACTATACTGTATGTAGCAGATGCTTGTATTTGTGTTTCTGCGTATATTATTTTAAATTTGCCAGGTTTGTTCACTGAACTTTACCTTTCAGATCGTTTATGTTTGGTTTTGACTAATTAATCTCATGCTGTTTTTTGCCATAGATTCTGAGACAATTTGCGTTAAGATCTTGAAAACAACAACAGGCCTTGTACTGATACAGTAGTTATCATAAGCCAGCAACCTCTAAATTTTTTATATTCAAATGTTTGTTTCTGCCAGTTTGTTGCTTTAAAGTTCTCATGTTGCCTTCATTGAAGGTGAGTTCCTACAGCTTGAAACTTAATGTGTTATTAAACATAATTAAGCAGCCCTCGCCTAAACCTGACCTAATAGTGAAGGAGAATTGATCCAATTCAAACCAAGGTGGGTGAAATCTAATCAAACAACTTCTGAAGTCTTTTGTTCACCAACCCACATTTACTCCGGGTAAGTTCTCTCCGACAGCTGATCGACCCAAGAAACATAAATTAAAAGAAGTAAGAGCTTTGAGATAAGATCCTTCAGAGGTTTCAAGGAACATGAACGACATTCCTTATCTCTGGCAGCTGGGAACCAATTTGTTTTGAAAAACTTTAAACTCTATCATTGGATGGCAAAGAACAGCCTGCAGAATCCTTTTTATTATTGGGGGTAAAGATCTGAGAGTCTCAGAAAATTACTACTGGCAGCTGTTTCCTTCAAGCCAGAGCTCGGGATTTCATTTCGCTGGCCTGTGCTGAGCTCCTTGTGGATATTTCCACTTATTGTGTGTTTGGATTATTAAGGAGGGATTTGCTTATCTTTCATTACCTGCTATGTGATTTGTTTGCTGATAGCCCATCCTATCCGGTTCTTTACGAATGAAGTTCTGTGCTAACCTTATCCAGCTTAGTGCTGTTTCCTACAAACCTTTTTTTTGCCGGGCCTTTGAAAATTTTGAAAATTGCTAAAAAAAAACTGCTAAAAAAACAAAAAAAAAACTGCCCTCTGGCCATTTTTAGAACACTGTGAGAACATTTCACATCCTCAACCTTGAAAGTATAATTAAAAGTGACTCTAGAAGGGATTTAATTAACACTTACAAGCATTTGTGCTTTCTAGCTGACAAGATAATCCTACCAAACTATTCACTCTAACTGAATGGAAAATGTTAAGCACCTTTGTGTGACCTGGAGGTGAAGAGATGTTAACTATTCTGATTAAAATCACATGGCGTGATCTGCACCTTTGCAGACAATTATGTACTTAAAGGCGATGATGTAGATTTTACATTAATAATAGCTTTACTTAGTGTTCATTAAACATTGATCCCACAAAGAATGTGTTGTGCACTCAAAGTTTGTTTTACCATTTAAAACTTTGCTTTTTACCAAGTAATACTACCAAAATGAAAGTATTTTGTTGAAATTATTTACAAACTTCAAAAAGTTTTCACTGAATTACAAGCAAGCTATATACATTTGTAACACTCCTTGTGAGGTAAAGGCTGGAAATGGGAGATTCCAAGGTTTTATATCAAAATGTTCTAGATGATGTAAAGTGCCTCTCTAGCAACACAACAGTGAGCTACTCTGAGAACTCACTTGAATTTGAGTGATATCTACTGAACTGTGTGTTGTTTCACTATATACATGTCAGTGGTTTAAGTATACTTCCTCTCTCATCTAAAATTAATGGCATTCTGCTTGTTGTTGGACTTCAGCTTTACTGACATGCTTTTATAGTCACTGTGCTCTACATCTTCCACATGTGTTTTGTTCGTCACAAAAAAGGATTTCTAAGAGACAAAATGTGTTTTATTACTTTGTATTAAATATTCAGAATGAACAAAGGTCTTGCTGTTAGTAGCCCAGCCACTGAAATGTTGTGTTTACCAACACTTAGCTATGAATTGTTGCCTACCCACTCATCACAAAGTGACAAAAAAGCAATTAGGTTGTATGTAATTAGATTTGAATTTGCGTTTCGCATAAAACCACATAAAAAGACATTTCGTCATAAATTTGCTGCAAAAAAATTTACTTTTTGTAAAATAACTCAATATAGTCTAGGCTCTTAACAGCAGTGTAGATTCCCTGCCAGTTAAGTAGTTAACAATATTTTTCTTACCTTTTGTAAAGGTGCTGGTATCTTTAAACAAACCCTCTCAACAGCCTACCAGCTTATGATTTAGCAAAACTTTCTGTTAAATAGCAAATAAGTTGAATAATTGATTTGTCAACCCTTCTTAGCTAATTTTTTAAGGTAGTACCGATAAAATAAATTGCTTACTGCAAGAAGGATGCTGCTTAATATGCTTATTAACTCCAAAACAGAAGGAAATAACTTTGTGAAGACGCTAGTTGAAGCTGGTATAATGGTGTAATTTTTATTTATATGCAGTGTGTATAAACCATCGTCCATGGTTTTAACTGTGTACACACACACACACGCTGATGTGTATATATATATATATATAATGTTCATCAGAAAATGCACCAGATTCATCTCCTACAAAATAATAATTTTTTTATTGTTTTGGTGTCTTAAACCTTGTTTTTTTTTATTATTATTAAACCGGAGTTTACAACATGTTATCACTTGTTATTTACAGTGAATCCTCAAGCTAACATTAGTGGATCTTCTCTGAAGACCGTCACTGAGGACTGAGAGTGATGTATGCTCTCGGTGTAAAAGCTTACTATGCAATACCACGGGTTTATTGCAAATAAGCCCATGCAGGACTTTCTGATCATCAGGAACTCGTCTGTTTGCAGTGCCCGTCTTTGGTGATTAGGCTAGACAGCAGAAGAATCAATACTGTCTTCCAGTTAGCGAAAGGTTGTGCACAGATTACTTATAAGAGACGGTAGAAGTGACTTTAATTATCTCAATTCTCTGTGTGGCTGCAATATATGTCTGAGTATTTGAACATCCTCTGAATGAATTTCAACCTTTCATTTAATCACTAGTTTGAGCAAATATACTTCTAATTTCCTAAAAATATTGTTTGAATTATTTTGGATTTGGTGTATAACAATGATTTGTCCCTTTTGCTGCTTCAGTGGAATAATGTTTGAAATAAAGGCGATAATAGATGTTATTAAACAACAGCGTTGAGATCACGGTCAGTTGCAGCTGCAGTTGGCATTTTTTGCCAACACAGAAAAAGTCATTTAAAAAAAAAAACAGGAGAAAAAGCATTAGATACAAAGTAAAGGGTCTTACATTTCATAAGTGTGAAGGGGTTCAGTGAAATATAACCACTTAAATCTACTTGTAGTAAAGAATACTCTTGAATAAATAAAACTCCGGGCCCGTCCATACAACTTAAGAAGTCGGAAGATACCTTTCACAGCTGCATCATTAAATGTCAGCTTATCCTTTTCACTGCAGCTTAAAAAAACGTTAATTGCTTCTATAAATGGGAACGCAAGAGTGCTCTGAAAATGATCTCATCTGAAGACTTTTAAAATCTGCTGGGCACATTTCCTTCTGTGTACTATTTACAGTGCTGACACTGCACATAAATCATCCATGATCAAATGACCTAAATATTTCCCTTTTTTCACTATATTTGAGATGCACTTTGTGAAATGATGAAAAATTCAGCTTCTACAGATCTCCTTCAGTTGTGTAAATAATAAAAAAACATTTCATGCAGGATTAAGCCCCAGTCAACATGTTAATGCAGTTGTCAGGTTGGGTGGGTACAAAGTAAGTGTGGACTCCAAATGTGCTTTGCATTTTGGACTGATGGAATACAACCCATTTGGGCTCACCCAAAAAGAGTCTGATCTGGAAAGGATAACGAGTAAACAATTTCAATATTTAAAAAGTAACTGATCACTTTTTACAAGGAATTACAAATGTTCCTTGTAACGATTATGTCCTGCAGCTAATAAAACACCAAATTTCAGTGTCTCTGATAAACGAACTAAATAAGAATTTCTAATGCAGAAATGTTGGCCTACATTTCTATGCACTATATCGTATGGGAACTCGGTTCCTTGTCAGGGCTCCTTTTTCATAAATTAGAAGAAAGAACAGAAATGAATACCTGACAAGTATAAAAGACGCAAAAAAATCTACCTGAGGAGGCTTTTGATGTAGATTTTTTTGTGCCTTTTATGTGGTCTTTTTAGTCATTTTGTTAACACAACTCCTTCACCATAAACTAAATAGAAATTGTGTTTGGAGGATGTTTTTCTCCTAACTGAATCACAGGATTTTTTCAGTCATTAGTAAAGTATTTTTCTAAAAGTACATATGAAACCTTTAAGTCTAAAAAGTAAAAATCTCTAAAGTGTGTCATAACTTACAATACACTGAACAAGGTACTATGTAGTGAGTGAATGAGCGATCTAAGGTGCAGTGCGTATAACTTTGTCAGAGGCTCAACACGTGTTTAACGGCAGATTAATTCAAAGGACATTATTTATTACTATTACATTTCACAAACCTTTCTACAGATCAGGTGTGCTGAAATCCAGTCTTAAAGAGATACCAACCTGTAGTTTATAGATGCATCCTGTTTCCAACACACCTGAATCAAATGAATAGCTCGTTACCAGGTCTGCAGAGCAGGAATTCAGCCATTTGATGAAGATATGTTGGAGAGGGAGTGCATCTAAAAGCTTCGGGATAGTAGCTTTCTAGAACTGGACTTGGGATGCTTCATATCTTGCACTATATTCACTGCAAGGATTTAAATGTGTATATCCAACACAAGACTCTGAATAGGGCTTCAAGTTACTCCAAGGATATTGATCTGCAGGATATCACCAACCGAAGGAAAACAGCTGCTATTTAGAAATGATTTAGCCTCCAATATAATACATCATATGTCTAATTACTTTAATATAGAGATGGTAAGTGCAATTTTGCACTACAGAAAGTGGTGTGACTGCTTCTTAATAAGATCAACTCAAACAATTAATGCACAATACAGTGTATCATTAAGATTTGTATGCAGAAGGATTCAGCTTTTCCCTGTAATTAACACCCAGCAGGCCCCACTGGCACATCGGCACAGGAAGTGAGGTCATGCATCATAATTAATACGACCTTTTGAATAAAAAGCCCTCATAGTTTTGGCACGGCAGCCTCGCTAATCCTTAGAGCAGAACCAGAGAGAAATAAGCCACCTAATTGTCAAACAACACAATTAATGGAGCCATAAATGTGTTTTATTTTTAGCCTCCTAAACGTTCATGTTACTAAATTAGCTTTGGAGCACTTTTCGTGGGAGTTCTGAGGAGACTATTTTCTTGCTTGCTTAATAGAAGCAATAGTCCAACTAACTGGAAAATTTCTGGCCATGCTCACCGACACAGTCAGCACAAAGCCTGTGCAAGTGACACCTATTAAAAATGTATGCGTGCTAAAAAATAAATCATGTTGCCCACTCTCAGCCTAAGAGAGAGCGGCCTTGACTGGCTGATAATGCTGTCAGCTGGTGACGACAAATGAGGCTGTCACTACAATGTCTGAGGTTGGCTTGTTCTGTCCATTCAGCTGTGTGTTTCTATTTCTGAGCGCTCGCTTGGAGGCACTTAGGCAGATTCCTTAATTGTATCCCAGGGTCGGTTTATTTACATCATTAAAGAAACATGGCACTTTAGGCACATGACACAACAATGAAGACAACAGGATTTAAATGTTACTTCACATTTTAGAATGCTGTCAGGAGCGCTGGGAAATAAATATTCTCCTCAAAATTTCAATTATTTATATAAATCCACCAGATTTTATTTACTTGGTTAGTGATCCAGTGGGTGAAGTCTGGCTTTAGCAGGTTAAATTCTGCTTTGCATATGGTCCTGACTCTGCTTGTCTTCAAACAGAAGTCTGCTGTTAAACATGAAATTGTTAATGTCTGTATTCTTCTTCAGGAGTATCCGATGTCTGAGAAACATCATCCACTGGAACCTAATCACCGCCTTCATCTTGAGAAACGCCACCTGGTTCATCGTCCAGCTGACCATGAGCCCAGAGGTGCACGAAAGTAACGTGGTGAGTGGAGGTTAACTTAAACATTACGTTGCTTACTGTTCTCGTTTCTATATTTTATTTAACCTTTCACCTTGACGACAAAGAAAAATTATGGGATTTTTTTTTAGAAGAATCTAAACTTTAAAAATCAATGAACAAAACAGAAAAGATGCCCAAAGTCTAACCTCCTGTCTGAAGGTTTGGTGCAGATAGAATGCTGTCTTAAGTAAATGAGCAAGAAAATCCAATCCTTTACTGTGACCAAAAAGTCACCTAATTTAAAAAAAAAAAAAGTCCACTCTGGTTCATTTGGAACTAGCTGAAACAACAGACCAACCCACATTTTCAGACTGGAGGTTTTTGCTTACATCTCAATAGCTAAATAAATGACTATGAACAAGAAAACATATGTCTTGAATTACAATATATTGCTAAAAAAGTTAAATAAAGTCCTCTCCCAACTTATTTCCTTGTTACATTGTTTTTTGGTTTTTTTTTATCATTATTATTTCCTCAGCTTTGGTGTCGACTTGTCACTGCCTCATTCAACTATTTCCACTCCACCAACTTTTTTTGGATGTTTGGAGAAGGCTGCTACCTTCACACTGCGATCGTCCTCACATACTCCACTGACAAGCTCCGCAAGTGGATGTTCATCTGCATCGGCTGGTGTATGTACATCTTCATGTGTAAAATGGTCAATCAAATCTAGTTTTTTTGAAAACTTTAAGAATTGTCAACAGGTATTTTGAGAAATACATTAAAAAATGTTCTTACAGGAGATTAAACAGAAAAGGTTGTGACAACCAACAATATAATATCTAATTGCACAATTAACAAAATGCTATTACCTTATTTGCTTAAAAACCTTATTGCATTATTTAGTTATTTAATTATTGGTTTTTTCTACATTCAAAATGGCCAAGATGATTACATTATCAGTAGATGTTACATTCCTGGCAATCGCTATATTATTGTTGTGGAAATTCTTTCAGATTGATCCAAAAGAACTGCAAACATGTTTTAATAGAAACTAATGTCTAAGTACCAATATGCTAAATGTTAACATTCTGACAATTGCTAGCACAACCGTAAAAATGCAAACTTGTTCGGTGCACAATATATCTGTCAGGACTTTGTAGTAAATTTGTTGACAAACTGCAACAAGAGAGCGGATGACAGTGCTGTTTGCGATCGACATATGGAAACCCAGAATAAGTAAAGAAGTTCTGGAGGTTAACAAAAAATATATTTTGTCAATCGGGATCAATGGTAAATAAACCTCTTGATTCAGGGTTAGAGCAGAAGGACAGCAATGTTTGAGAACTGGAGGTGGACAATCATGGCGTAGGTAAAAATAAAAAAAAAAAGTATTCCTTTTTTTCATAGAAAAAGAATAGTTATTAGAATAAAATTATTCATCCAGTTATTCATGACTTCAAACTCATTCATCGAACATAAAAGCTTTTTTTTTTCTTCAGTTTTTTTATTGGGAGAAATTGTGCATCTTGTCAAAAGTTTTAGATGCTCCAGTTTTTATCCAGCCACTCTGTGTTCATTTAATCTCAAAAGACGTAACTGAGGGTTAGATGAAATTTTGCCAACAATAGGAGAGTTAAATGGATGGAGACACTGGGATTTTGTGTGGCAGCTGGGAAATGTATCGTGAAGAATTCACAAGCTCCCCATTTCAAACTGTCAAACCAGCGTCTATACTGCTAAGATTAGGTGCATTGTGTGTTGGCTGAATTACATTTGCTGCAGGAAATTTCTGTGTGATGAGATGATGGAAGTGCATTCCAGAACTGCTGTGAAAACAATAAATAAAATGTACTTCTTTCCTTGAGTAACTTTCTGGCTTCCAGAGCCCTTGTTTTGTCACAAAAATTATGTTAATTTGCTTAGGAGGAGCTTTCTGGCTAAATCCTCTTGAGGTTTAGCATTTCACTGCTGAGGTAAGTGACTAATGAGGCAGAAAGTTTCTTGAGATTAGGAAACTTGAGACTCGAATGTGACGTGAAGGCCTGCACGGCCATTTGATGCCTCTGGTAGCATCATTTAGATGTTGGTAATTACTCTTTGTCTGCCTTATTAAACTTCTATAAGTCTGTAAATCATCACATCACTCTGGATTATCGTCTGCTCCTTATTCATACACGTAGAAACAGTTGGATGACAAGTCTTGGCATGCATCTATGCATAACAGCATGGAAACAGCGATTCCTTTTGACAGAGCTTGGCAGGCGTTGATGCTCTGCCTGTAAAAAAAAGAAAAAAAACAGGACGAATTTCATATTTCAATAGAAATTTCATAGAATGTAGTGTGACTTGATGAGCAGAGAAGGAACAATCTGTCACTGTGTCTCTGCTGTTTCTTCACCCCTCAGGTATACCTTTCCCTATAATTGTGGCGTGGGCCATCGGGAAGCTGTACTACGACAACGAGAAGTAAGTTGTTGACTCTAAGACTGCTTTTGACATTCGAGACTGAACTACTCCGGTAATAAAAGGAAAAGGGCAACGCCAAACCAAATTACATTAACAAAATGAATGTGTATTAATTATCTGTTGTAATTAAATTAGCATTGTAGAACTGGCTGTATTATTTATCAGCGCAGACACTATTTTCAATTTGATTCGGAGCACTTGTTCTCTTTTTCCGCGTATTGCTATAGTAAGAATTGCCTCTGTTTCCCAGCAGTGAGTCACTGAATTATTAGCAAGTCTACTGATTTCTTTTTTTATTGTTGGCAAACCTGTTAAAAAAAAACAAAAAAAACCCGGCAGATTCAGAGCCTTGTAGATCATATTTCTCTGAAGCCATTAGGTTGTGAAGGACACGTTCCTTCATTACCATGAAGTTATACACTACAGTTGATTATGATTCACTCCCACAGTGACCATCCTGCTGCCAGAAAAACTCACTGGAGCACCAAATGTATTAGAATCAACTTTAATGGCCATGTGTGTTGACATATACTAGAGAGTTGGTTTGTTTGCCCATTAGCTGCCGAGAACGAGCCTACAGGGGAATGCAAATACAGACACAAAGCTAAGAAAAAAGAATTGTAAAGCTGGATTATTAGGTTATTTTTGGCTTCACATATTGACATTAATCAATCTAGCATAAAAAAATAAAACTGTGAACCAAATTTGGGAATACATACAACATTCACTTAACAACAACCCTAAAATAAACTCATTATTCCCTGCATCAACATATTTCTCATAGTGAAAAATCTATTAAATTATAACATTTAGAAAATTACACTTTTAATTAGTCATAATAATAGTTTCTTCTAAATTACTGGTACTACCATTATTGTGTGCCAAGTGACAAATCCTATAAAATTCATTTCCACTTAATTGTTTTTTGTAATTGATCAGAATATCTGGGATTGTTTAAAATGTAATCAATGGTTTCTTGTTTCCCTGGACTATAAATACGTCATGAAACAGAGGCTTCATATCTGTCCAGCATGGTACTTTCTGCCTCAGTCTGTTCAATTTTACTGCACATTTATGACCAGTCATAGTTAATATGTCACACACATTCAAGTCAAGTCAAGTTTATTTGTACAGCACAGTCACCAATTATCAAATAAGAATTAAATATATTCATTAATATAGCTCATCACTGCTTCACCCTTCACTCGTGTATTTGAACAAGCAATCTTGACCATAAAGTGTTGAAGTTATACAAAAACCAAATTTACACAATAGTCAAGGGGACAACTTAAATTTATCTCATCATTATTGGTACTAATCTTACTTTTCATACTTCCACTGACTGAATTTCAGTGCCTCACCTTTAAGGTTTGGTCCATCCATGATGATTTTGGCTTTGAAAAAGGTAATTAATAAAATATATTACCAAGAGCCAGTTCCCAGTGACTCTGCAATAATAATTGTTAAATGCATTATTTTTTGTTTCATCCAAGTTTTGATCTTGTATTTTTCAATGGCTGGGGCTGCATTTTAAAAAAAATAAGGAAAAACAAAATATCCTTTAGTGCACCTTGTCTTTCCGGTAAGTTGTGTTATATTGTAGAATAAATTCATTACAATAATGAACATCAGTCAGTCTCATATTCACATAAAACCACACACAATTAAACTGATTTCACATTAACTGAAGGCATGGATTTTCTCCCTCTTGAATGATCTCCACTAGGAATAAAATAGACAAATAAATTTAGATATTTTTATTAGTGCTGTGTATAGGAATGAAAGCTTAAATGTGTTATTAAAAACCTAATGCATAGTTCTACTATTTAACAAAAGCTAACAGGACAAACAGAAAAATATCAATATAATAAAACCAAAAACAAACAACTTTACTACAGTTTCATGGTGAATTTCCTAAAACAATCTTGGTTTTTAACAGAACACGGTGAACTAAATGGCATTTGACAGTAACTCCAACCTTAAGCTAAAAGCCTTTGAAGCCCAAGGTCTTGAGCTCTTACACTCTGAAGATTGGGGGGCACCATCTGCATGGATGGGAGACCTTTTCCAAGCGCTATTTATTGGATGTTTCCACCACTTCTCTCTGCCCTTCTTTCCATCACGATTCTAATAAATAAAGGTCACAAGTGCAAAAAATTTTTTACCAAAAAAAAAGAAAGGAAGAAAGAAAGAAATCTCACATTAGACAAGCATTTTACTATAGGCTATTGTTTGATTTTGGCAGCAATCTTTGATTTGAGGAAAAAATATATATGTTATATATTTTTTTTCAATTCAGAACATATATTTTGAATTTGTCCTTGTTTATGTTTGTGATGAAATTGGAAAATACCTCTGCACTTTTGAATCACTGCACTATTTTCTTATGCATTATCCAAAGCAAATATTTATTTATAACAATTTGTTTTTACTTAAATACCAGTGAGAATAAATAGGTAAATAATATGAATAAATGCTAAACATGGAGTAATAAAATGTCTCCTCTTTAGTCATATCTAAACTTGACAGAATGTTTTATTGGTCTTCCAGGTGCTGGTTTGGGAAGCGACCCGGTGTGTACACTGACTACATCTACCAAGGTCCCATGATCCTTGTGCTGGTGGTAAGATCCCCTTCTGTCCTTCAGTAGCAGATTGAACCTGTCTAGTGCAACCTGCTGATATAATTAGTCTTCATTATGTCTCTGAACTGCCTGGCAGCCAAGAGTACCTGGAAACTACAACACATTCTTCATGTTAAGGTTGATAGATGTGAGCGTGAATCACATTTTTCCCCCAAGCTTAACTTTTAAATCTCTGATATTTGACAACGTCTGGGATTCATTTTAGACTCTGGGGTGGAAAAACAACAATGAAGTCAAAATGCATGTTCGCTTTTGTAGGATATATCTTTAACAGTGCTTGATTTCCAAACCCAGAGGGGAGGATTTTGATTGCTTTATGTCATGACCTCTTCAGGTATGAACCATTGTGAAAACTTATCATTTTAAATGCTAATCTCACTCACTAGCTCACAGTTTGGTTTTCAATTGTGGCTAAAAGGAATGTTGACATCTCTTAAATTAGACATAAACCTTCATGTTTTTTATTGTGTAGTTTCTTGCCAACTTGTAACTCATCATCATATGAAAGATTTTATAAATCGACCTTGGATTTAGTTTGGCTCTATGTTAAAGTTTTAGTCATATTTAGTCTTTTCCTGCACTAATGTCGTCCTGACTCAGCTGCCAGTACGCTGTCCTCAGCTCAGTTGTGCAATGCAGTGCATACACTTCTATGTTACTGTGTATAAATACATATTTAAGGACATATTATTCTCATCTTTAGCATGGATTTATTGCTTTGGAACTTCTGAACATTTATTTAAGTTGTACTTCTTTCAAACAAATGCAATTACTTAAAAACAACACTGCAAGCTGCAGAGAAGCCAGATGCTTTGTGTATCCATCACCAAGGCTCTGGGACAATTCCGCCTTGAAATTTGACCTGTCTTCTTTTCAGAATTGGTGGAGTTCATTTGAATTGATTCATTTCCTGGAGCAGACCCAGGTTTTAAGCCCGTTCATGCATGTTCAGCATCGCTGAGGTCAGTGTGTTGAGAAAACCTGGCCTGCTTAATGCTGGCCTGCTTCGATGTATGGAAAACCAGTTTACACATGTGGTTTGGATCATCTTCCTGTTACATCACCACACTGTGTCCAAGTTTCAAATCTGTTGGGTGGCTAATTTAAGGTGAATTCACTGTAGTTTTCCATTTGAATTATTCCATCGACAATGCAGCAGGACCACTACCACACGGCATGACGTGTGGCAGAGAAGAACTCTTTAACTTTGCAAATTTATGAAAGTATAAAGATGTTTCACACAAAGAAAAACACTGAAAAATATTTTAATATGCCACAGTTTTAACATTTAATTTCTTTTGGTCCAGCATATTGAACTGAGTTGTTCCTACAGAAAAAACAATACAGCCACATGTTTCCACATGTTGAAGTGTTGCGTGTGACTAATAACAACTTTGCCAAGGATGTTTTTACATGACAACTCAGATGTAACCATGAGCAGATGGATGTGAGGACATAAAAAGGGAAAGTTGGAAATAAGTCAAGCTGCCCAGCAACGAGATAAATAACAGATCAATAGATTGGACTGGATCAGTTTTTCCAGCATGTTTTGATAGTAATATCTTAATGGAATTCTACTTGGGTCAAAATTATTGGTTTACACATAATATGGAGCCCAGGTTTAAATAATTGCATGGTCTTAGCAGTGTGTGTATACTCAGGGATCAACTATTCCATAGATTATAAGACAGCCACTGCATATTTTTATCTGGGTGTTGGAATGTCTAAGAGGAATCGGCTGGTGGTCTGAAGTGCTCACATAATGGACTACATCAAACTAGCAAAAAAAAAAAAAAGAAAGTGGAGAGACAGCCAGTGGAAAGAAACCAGAACAGCAGTCATGGTAAAAAGAAAGTGCACTCTTCTTCAGTTGTACATTTTTACATGTTGGCCTAGTCTTTTCCTAGTTTGATTTTTTTTTTTTTTTACATCTAACTTGGATGTAAAAACATCTAGGATATTGTCATTAACATACAACAATCTGTTAAAAAGAACATACCAGAAGCTTTTAAAAGAATTGTTTTCTCTTTTTGCTTTTTTTTTCCTCTCCAAACCTGGTTCAGTAAGAAAGAAGCAGGGCAAAAGTGGCATCAGTGGTTTAAATGCCAAAAACACTACCAACCAAAAGTAACACAAAGGTCAGATTCATATTTTGTCAAGAGCATCTTGATGATGCTCAAGACTTTTGGAAAAAAATATTCTATGGACTGACAAGACTGACAAAACTATATTTATTTATGGTTTTCCGGACCACAGTGGAATACACAAAAACACGCAAAAATTGCAAATGTTTTTTTTTGACTATTATAACCATTAATCTATCTCTCATACAGTTCAATCTTATAAGTTATTTCATGATGTTACCATTATGAAATAACCTGCAATTAAGTATTGGCAAAGCTAACTGTAAGATGGCAGAGGGTTATTGCCAACAGCTGCCAAAAGTAACTAAAAAAGTTACTGTTAATGTAACTTAGTTTCTTTAGAAATCAAGTAATCAGTAATCTAACTAAGTTACATTTTCCAGGAGTAATCAATGAGTAATTTAAGTAGTAATCAGTAATCTGATTAAAGTTACTTTTTCAAAGTAACTATGCCACTTGGATTATGCATCAAGTAAACTAGCAAGTCCAAGTCTTGCACGACTCAAAGAATTAAAAACAAAGTTTTGCCATGGACTAGTCGGACTCTAGATTAAAATTTTATTGAGATTCTATATGACTTCAAACATATTCTTTGCTTATGTTTAACATTTTTCTCTTGATGAACCATAAGGTGTGTTTGCATCATTTTTTAGAGGAAAGGCTTTCTCTTTAAACGACTTTAAACAAGTCATTCTTGTGTGCTTTCTCTCGTTGTCTTTCCATGAACATTAACATTTAGCATGCTAAATGTGGTCTGGAGAGTCTTAAAATGGAGCTCTGGGATATTTTGACATTTTTTTAATCATTGCACCATTTGACCTTGGGTAAGTTTGTCTGGACATTCTTTCCTGGGAAGGTTTGGCGCTTAAATGTTTTCCACCTGCAAATAATCTTTGGTCCTGTCAAATGACTCTAAATTGTTTGAAAAATACTTCATAATTTTTTCCAGATTGATTGTAGCAATAACTGCTCCTCTAAGATTGTTGTCGATGTTTCTCCTGCTTGGCTCAGCATCAGACCAGAAGCACATGGCTTCTAATTTTTGGTTTTGTTTGATGAATAATGACATCAAGGAATTTTTTGTAGACATAAGGTTAGGTTGAAAAAGATTTAGAACCTTGTTAAGAACAAAACATTATTGTAATGTTTTGGTTTGTAGGAACTTATAATTAAATTAGGCCTGGCTTAAAAAAATACAGTAGTAAATGGTGCAAGCGCTTCCTTTAGGGGTTTCAACATCTGTCCACGTGGCCTCCCACAGAGACTACTCTCTGTGCCAAAACTCATCTGACTGCGACTGTTTGTACATGTCCCTGCTGAGTTTCAGTCAATGTCCCTGCCAGCGATCCACTGGTGGAGTGACCTTCCCAGTTCTTCTCTCCTTAACTGAAATATAAAAATAAACTCATCTCTTTAAGAGGCACTTCTCTGAACTGTTTTTGTCGCTCCTCAGGCAAACATCTGCCTCATTCAATCCCTCTTTCTGCTGCTATGCTTGGAAAATCTCCAGTCTTGCTTACAATAGTGCTTTCTCGTGGGCTTCTTGTGTCTTTGCCAAGCATTTGATCCCTCCGGATCATCACCGGGGTCACAAGAATATTTGTGGTCGCTCCTGTGAGAGGGGTTGTGAACTCTGAACAGATTTTATTATCAGCACTAAAATGATGTCCTGCTACAATGAATTAATTCAGGATGTTATTAAAATTGTTAACATCAGCAGCGATGCACGAGGTTAGCAGAGTGTGTGGTTCTGGAAAGACCGGCATATATCTTTTCCAGCCAAGGTCGGGTCATCTGGCACTGGAAAGTATTCCTGTGGCTATTTTTGCCTCTGTGTTACATCACCCCCACCTCTTGCATGAGCTTTTGATTTTGTCATTCATCACATAGTGGAAAAATAATCTCAAGTAGCACTTCAGATTCAAAGTAGCTACAGTTTTTTATCTTTCATTATTATGTACTGCTTGCATTGTTCCATATCTTCCCACTGCCAGTAAATCCTCCAAAGTCTTAAAGAGCTCAGCACCTCATTGTGATGTAGATCTTGTCAACGTGAGGTGACATGCACCTCAACAACCTACCAATGTAGTTATTTCTAGGCAACACCATTCACGGCGCCGGATTGTCCGATTATTCACTTTACTGCAGGTATTCTGCCGAACTGACTAATTTAACTGTTAGAACCACAACAGGATGGTCAGGCAGAGCAGGACTGGACCTTGCAGGATGTTGGTGAGATCTTCAGAGTCACATTGGACTCCTCCTTACTCCCAGTTATTGGACATCCCAAAACTATTAGACTAAAAGTTGTAAAGAGATCATGACATGTTATTATTATTTTGGTAACATATTGAAGTCGTGAGTGATCCATCACATGGGACTGTTTTAATTGTGTGGATGGAAATTTAAAGCAGAACTAACCAAGCTTAGCTCTATATAATGGTTACATTTCTTTTAAGAATTCACTGTAAAACTCTTGGCACTACAATGTACAGTGTATTAGATCCCACCTGGCATCAAGGTTATTTTTCTAAAATAACTAAAAATGTCCCTGTCATTCCATTCTTGTGGTATTAGCTGGTCAGCTGGTTAAAAGAATGGATTCCAATTTTCCTCACTTATCAGGACATATTTGACTGTTCAATGTATTTATAGACTCTCATGGTGTAGAAACTAAGCAAGTGCCACGTATCACTCTTACTGTGGTAACAGGGTTTTAAAACTACAGTTACCAATCTACAATAACATGACTTTTAATCAACTGACTGCAAGTTAGCTACCAGAGGAAAGAGCATGACTTTTTTATCAGCTGATTTTAGATAATTATTTTACTCTATTTTACTTTCTACTTTATAACAGCCAAAAATTTTATATTTTTTTGTATTAAAAGAACTGCTACTACTGTAAGTTTACATTTTCATTTTAAGATTTTGCATGTGCCTACAATTAAAAACAAATAACAATAAATGTATGTTATATATAAGAATATTAGAACTGCAAACATCAATATGTTGTTGCATTTCTTTTTCTGAAATAAAACATATGAACTTCTTTTTCTTTTTTAAAAATGTTGTGTTAACTCTGTGAAACGGCAGTGTTTTTTGCTCAAGGTTATACAGTTAGAATCTCGTAACAGCCCAAGCAGACTTTTCGCATGAATAAATAGTGTTCCATGTTCAGGGCTCTTGCACATAGAAATCAATATGATTTTCACTCCCCCATGGAGACAAGGACAAGAATGCATACTTCCCGTTTGCACATATAGTCTTGGCTTTGCTGGTCACTAGGAAGCTCTGTGTTTTTCAGACTGCAGTTTAAATCTAACTTTTTCATGTTGTGGGAAATGTTAAAACCTCAACACTGGTTTTAGAACTGAGGAGAAGGGAGGAGGCTCAAGAGGACTCACATTCTACTGATAAACTGATGAAAATACTCCACTGCAACACTGAAACTGATGATCGTGGTATTTCTGGAATATGTAATTAATGAGAGGATTGTACAGTATGTAATGTAATACCTAGCTGATTATATTTGCATACATGTTTTTTTTCTTTGTTGCACAAGATCTTATTTGCAGTTAAAGGGCTTAAATTTTTCAAGGTTTCTATGTGAAGAATCTTTTTAAATGTTTCATAGTCTTAAGATCTGCCTTTGAAATTCTTAAAGCTATGTGATCTTTGAATCCAAACGATAAAAAGATCCAGTATATCATTTTCCTAAGATGCAATGCAAAGCACAGAAAATACACGTTTTTGAACATAGCTTAGACAATTTGAACAAAAATATATCAGCTGCACTTCAATATAAATGTTAGCTCTATTGCTGTGTCATCATTGTCTGTTTTCTTGTGAATCCAGAAGCTCAACACGTCACTTTGTCTTGAAAATCTTTTGGAAGTTTTTTATAACTTTTTAGATTTTGCAAATAGTTTTCAAACACTTTTTACTGTGTTAAGAAAATTTTTAAAAATCCCAACTAGAGATCAACAATAAAATGCTAAATTTCTACTTGGTATTCACTAAGCTGCATTTTAATTTCCCCACAGATCAATTTCATCTTCCTCTTCAACATAGTAAGAATTCTGATGACCAAACTGCGAGCCTCTACAACGTCCGAGACAATCCAGTACAGGTAAATTTCCTGTAAACCTGCTGCTGAAACTGCAATAAACAGGCTTAAGAGATGAGCGCGCCTTGAATTATTCATGTTTTGTCCTCCATTGGTGGTGCCCGGACCCTGAAGGGCCTTTTAGCGTGAAGTGAAACACTGAGCCTGAGTCTCTCTGTCACGGCTGTCTGATCTACGTTCTCCTCGTCTGCAGGAAAGCTGTGAAAGCAACGCTGGTACTCCTTCCCCTCCTGGGAATCACCTACATGCTGTTTTTTGTCAACCCAGGGAAGGATGAAATTTCCCAAATGGTCTTCATATATTTCAACTCGTTTTTGGTGTCCTTCCAGGTAGGATTTATCCTGCATTCAACAAAAACACAAACAGAATGTAATGGCATTTCTGTGTGGGTGGATGTATCATTTGTCTGATTTATTTCAATGTAATTGTAATGAGTAGAGGGGGAAAAAAAACACTGCTGAGATGATTAAATGTGCGACATAATCAGCTGTATAAGCGATTTAACCAGGATCAGGGCATTGATGATGATGTTTTGTTGTCATTTTATCTCCCCCCTCCTCTCTGCAGGGCTTCTTCGTGTCAGTGTTTTACTGCTTCCTAAACAGTGAGGTAAGCAGATTTACACTGGCTTATTGATTTAACATTTCGACGTTTTAAACCTCTTCCCTGATGCAGAAGCTTAATGATATTCCCTCTCCTCCGGTGCCTCCGCTCAGCTTTTGGTGGCTGTTTGCTGCATGTTTTCGCAGCTTGAGGAAAATGTATTTGGGGCACAATTAAGCCTTGTGATGTCCCGACATAAGTGACATCACTTTCTACGCTGTATGACACCGTCAGCCCTAATTTGGTCCCAGGGGGAAATCAGGGGTGAAACCAACTCAGAATAGAGCTGGGATGTGCATGCAGGAAGATACGCTGCTTTTTATGGTAATGTTGTTTGAATAATTAGCAACTGTTTATTTTTTTACTGTATGCAGCTCGGTAAACAAATCAATTCTGTGCAGATGTTTAGAGTATTAAAAGACTTAGATTCAGGATTTACCTGAGGGTCTTACAAGCCAACCAGGTGTGTGCGATTATTTTTTTCAAATGTCCTTATGAGTAATTATAATATTTGTTTTTGAGGGTTGGTTTATTTGTTGAAAAACTATTAGTAATCCTGTTTAACACAAATAGTAAATCAGCCAAACAAATGGCAGCCCCTCAATGCATTTAAGCATCAGAACTGAAAGAAATGGTGAAATTGAATGAGTTCTGATTGTTGAAGCAAAACAGACTAATCTAAATTCTTCAGAAACTGCTGATCTACTGGGGTTTTCACACAAAATTTGTCTCTCAATATTCATCTCTCAGATTACAAATGGCTGGAAAAAGAGGGAATATCCAGCAAACTAAAGTTTTGTGGACCAAAAGCTTTGTTGATATAAAATAACAACCGGAAGTTTGATTTTAGATGAAAGAAAGGCAAAGCTAGTTTAAACAGAGAGTAGTCAGAGGAGCTTGTTTTTATATATTATCTGTCTCATACTCTAATGTCAGGATACAGTGACATTTGTAACAAATATGTAAAAAATACATTTCTATGAATGTTACCTACTGCGTCTTTAAAGGTTCCACTGATATAAATACCTTAGCCTGTGCTTAGAAATGCGTGTTGTTACCTTTTCCAGGTAGAGACTTAAAAATCAATTGATAAAATGTTTTAAAAATTGTTCAAACTCCTTTCAGATATTAAGGTTCAACAGAAAAAATTATGAATTAAGTATAGTTTCCAATAGATTTTAATCTGAAGAGGCAGCTTGTTAGGACGAATCAAATGAAGCTTTCTAAAGTTACAATCAATACCCTCACTGCTAACGACACCTTAATAACTCCTGGTTTGTGGCTCATGGCTGAGCCACAAACCAGCCATGAAGGCAAACGTCAGTCAGAAAGATCCAGCTTGGTCTGGCCTCGGAGCTGAGCCACACAGATTAATCATTACAAGTTATTCCTCAAGCAGAATGTTGATGTAATATCTTCTTCCCTTCAGTTGCCGAGCCTCTCTGTGTGGAAGCTGGCTGGATGATGAAGGAATATCTCATCATGAACTGACATGTAGCTCCCAAACAAAGGGCTTAACCAGCATGTGTAGCTTACAGAGGATATTGATTTAGTGTTTGGTTACAGGCTGAGGCTTGTAGGGAAAGCAGGGGGGGAGAAGTGGAAGAGATGAACAAAGGATGCCTGCAGTCACATTCAAGAGAAAACGAAAACATTTTTAAAAAAAAAACATGCACAGGGTTAAAATATCTTATTTCAGGCCCTAAGCCAATTGAAATTTTAGATTAGTGTACACAGGGGGAGCTGTGAAATATCCAACGTTCTGATGGAATCAACCATGTTTTATTTATGATGTACTTTTAGGCGTGGGCTCTTTAGTACTTCACAAAAAATACAAGGTGAGAAACAGATAAAAACGTGAAGTATGACACAGGACAATGGAGCAAGGGAATCAAAAATAACAGTTTTGAAAAGGTTTGTCCTTAATTGGAACGTTAAAGCACTCAAGAAAAATATGAAACAAGACTCAGTAGACTGAAAGATGCTCCCAGGAGTTCATGTCCAGGTTAATATTCAGGGAACACTTACGAGATTTTCCCACCAACCTTGTCTCATTACTAAGCTGGTACTGGTGCTGGTGCTGGTGCTTCCTTATCACGAGCACCTGTGTTTTGTGTTTTCACCACTCCAAGAAGGTTCTATTTCAGCACCAACTCTTAGCTGGGCCAGAGGAAAGAGCCTCTTCTTTTCTTTTTTTTTTTACATAGAACCATATTGGGTTGGATAGCTATTTTTCCTTAATAAATGAAACCATTATTTGAAGACCACTTTTTAGTATTTAGGTTATCTTTGATATAAAAGTTGTTTTATTATCTGAACCCAAGAAGTGTGACAAAAAAAAAAGAAAGCTGTAAGCGGGCAAATACTTTTTCTCAAAGTCAGGTATTGTGTTGCCGAAAAAGAGCATACTAAATAAACCAACAACTGTCCAATTACACACCCTTGAGGAATCCCATGGCTGTGTTTTTATATAAATGTGACTGCTAAGATGTGCAGTTTGGTTGTTTACTCCTGGGTTTGGTGTTGGTTACAGGTCCGCTCAGCAGTACGGAAGCGGTTCCACCGGTGGCAGGAGCAGCACTCGATCCGGGCCAGGATGACCCAGGCTATGTCCATCCCAACTTCACCTTCACGTGTCAGCTTTCACAGCATCAAGCAGTCCACATCGATATGAAACGAGAAACCAGCTTTACCCTGCATACTGGGACAAAACCTCCAGCTGTCATTGTCATCATTTCCCACCACCTCAGCGAAGTACACTAAAAAACCTCTCTGAGCAGGGACAAAGAGACACCGCATCGGTCTCCTAAACCTCAGGGGGGACATTAAACAGACTTTCTGGAGAAAATGGATGGTGACTGGGGGAAAAGGACATTGCAGACTTTGCATTAATAAAGGTTAGCGGATCAAAAGATCAGGGAGCTGATCTGTATGACCTGAAGTTTCAGTGTGAATGTACAGCACACCATTCGGTTTAATATTGGCTCGCTGTAAAAGAAAAAAGCATCTGGTTTATTCCTGCCTGCATAATTTAATTTAGCAATCATCATCCGATAAACCTTGTGGCGCTTATTGGGAGTCAGTCCCAGGGGACTCTGCGTCCTAAAGGCAGAGACAAAGTTGTTAAATATTCAAAAATATATAGATATGTTTGTTTTTACAGTGATTCTTTGTTATTTTTATGTTTTTTATGTTGTACTGTCATCCTTGGTTCTCAGTTCGGTGCAGTTGTGCTTCGTTCATCAACTTTCCAGGAAGGTTGAATACATTCCGTTCTTCTACCTGAAGAGTTTTGTTCCACAGTAATCATTTAATGCTGTTTAGTGATAATTTTATTATAAAACAGCTTTTTTTATTTTTACAACAAGCTATCAACAAGTTTTTAAAAAACAGTAATATATTTTTTTTTTCCAGAGGAAGAGCTTATGGGAAAAAAACAGAAAGATACGGAAGAAACAGTTTCTCTGGATACTTCTGATAACATTTATCACAAAGTAAAAATAAATCACTAAATTGGTGATGATTAGAAAGTTTCAGGGGAGCTATGTCTCCAAGGTTGATGACGTTGTCCTTTAATGACAAGTTTGAATCCTCGTGAAAAGACACAGAACTAATAATCGAAGACAGTATCACATTAATGCAGTCCTTTAACTTTGATAGATTCTTTTTCTTGATTATCTGCCCCAAACATTTTGCTAAGTAATACTAAACTCTTTCCTGCTTCTTATACAGACTAGATTAGTTCAAGAAGTCCTTGCCCTGTTAGTATGGCCACATTTCTAACTGGTGTATGTTCTTGTTTATTGATTTGGTCACAAATCAAAAAGTTGTGGCTTTTGATTTGGAGTAATTTTCATTAGACGATACACACGTTATCTTTTTATTGTTAATGTAATTATTTAATTCAAGATCAAATCCAAAATACTTATCTGACAGGGAGACTAAAGGTTGTCACAACTCAAACCATTAAAGCATCTTCAAAGAGTTGTGGTGGATGGTAATTCTGAAAAGGTCTTCAGTAGCAGTCAGTCTTGCAACATATCTGAAAAGGCCTCTGACTGAAGATAGTTGATGTATAACATTCCTATTAGTCATGACATGCTAATAGCTCAATGCCAGGCAGCAGAGATGATATTCCACAGTAACATGTCCAGGACGACACCATCAGTTGTTGGCAAGCTCTGATTAGCTGAGAAAAATCTATCGATTATATTCAATTTTGATTGTCAGGATAAAAAACATGTAATGCATTGTAATATCTGCACTGACTGACCCTCTTTCAGTTCTCTGTAACAAGCTGACAAACTGTAAGCACCCTTTTCCAAACGTGCCTATCACATTTGGGCCTTGACTACTTTAACAATACACTACCCGGTTCCAATCAATACTTCCCCCCATCATGGTTTTTGGCTTATGACACTTCCTGTGTTTTACTGTTGTTGCGTTTCAGCGTTGGTTAAACAGCCAAGACTCTCAATGTGCTTTCCAATTCCAAACAAACTTTTTGGTCCATACACTCATCTTTCCAAGCAGCTGAACTTCCAGTTCAAGCCTGGAAGCAGCTAAAACAATTTTGTTTTCTTCTAACATTATCTATTATTTTATTATACAGTTGTTCTGGGCTCTGGGTAAATCCATTCCTTTATGACCTCATACCCATCTGTAATCATTTTGTCAGGTCCTACTTCCATTTTGTACCCTCCACAAAATAGTTTGTTTTTAAAGTATGACAATGCTCTAAAGTAGTTTTGTGTTTGAAATATATAGATAATCCTAAAAATATTTATATTTGAGTTATAATATCAGGAGATGTAGAATACTTTACATTATTCTACACCTCGGTTTATTGTGTTTGTGATCCCTGTTTGAGCTAGCTGGTGAGAAACTGGGGACTCTATTACATTTTTATTTGGAATTGGAATTTATTTTAGAACAGATTTTTTTTAATGTATTTTTCATGATCTACTCTTGTTTTGCTAATAGAAAATGTGTTTATGTGAGTAGTGTCCTAATTTTTCATGTGAGAGTTAGCAATTCCATCAGGGATTAGAACCACAGTCAATGAAAATAGGATGAACAATGCAAAGCATTCAGAAAATTGTATTTAATTTATGATTATTTCTCTTCATAAGTCAAGCAATTAAGAGAAATAAACAAATGGTTAATTAAATGGGTACAAAATGATTTAAGGTGACAAAATGGCAATGTGTTGGTATGAACTAGGGACAAATTGACCCAGAGCCAAAACTATGACCAAAACAAAATACCAATGAGGAACTTCCTGATGGCTACTAATATTAGCATATCATAATCAAGTTTGCATGCATTGGAAAATAAGCTATAAAACTGTGAACCTGATAATGAAATCCTATTATCTTGGAAGGCAGCTCCTTTTTGGACCCTAAAAGTTTAGTATGAAAAGAGAAACACTACAAATATTAGAAATGAGAAGGGAGTAAAATTACCATCACTATTTGTCAAAACAGCTGACCAACAATGATTTGCTACACTGTTAGTTACTTGTGGCATTGTCAGTGTAACTTAAGGTTTTTAAATGCCCATTTGTCTGAATTTTTAAGGAAATTATCTCCCGCTACACCGGAATGGCCGGTGACCATGGTGAATAGAAAAGCCACTGGATACATTTTTAAATATAAATAGTTGATGAAATTGTCTGATTGATTTTACACTACGATTTGCTTAAACTGATCAAAACATTTTCACAAAGACATATCCATACCCAAATACCCAACAGACAGACAAACCACTGTCTGCCAACATCTTATTAGTAGTCAGCTAATAAGATGTTGTGCTAGTACAACTTGTCTGTGAATTTCTATATGTAGACAGAAAAATAAAGCTGAACATAGGTCTGTAAAAAAGGAATAAAACATTCAAAGCTTTGTAAATAAGATGTGCATAGCTTGTGTTACTTTAAACAGGTCTCATTGTTTAATTTGTTTATTTTTTCAAGAAAAACCTTAAAAAATGTTGAGGACTGCTTCTATGCTCAGGGTCATATTTTAACTTTTTAACCAATTGAAATCCATCATTCAAACATCACAGATTACCATATCTATGAAGTAATTTGCTGCAAGGGTTCATTCTACTGGAGCTGACCAATCAGAGCAGGATGGGCTAGGAGGGATCGATTTCCATAGCAACAGGGAAAAACTGTATTTGTGTAAGATGTTTTATTGAAACTTTACAGCTGTTTATGTCCACCTGATGAATGTAGAAATGTAGTATTTAGTTAACAATAAATAACTAATGTAAATCAACTATCAATGTATATATATATATATATATATATATATATATATAAAAGATATTTGAATATAATTTTAAGATTAGCACATTGATATATAATGTGATCTTTACAGAGAATCATATATGTTTGGTTTCTTTTGACAAAACTCTTCGGGAGTATTTCTGGTATTTGGATCTTACCTCTTGGTTGAAATACAGTCATGGTAAAAACAAAGTGCATCCTTTTAGTAATTTTTAAGTTCTACTTATTAAAAAAAAATCTAGTTTTTCCAAGGTTCTGAAATTATTTTTCAGGCCAGAAATGGATGGAAACATTATTTAATAAACAACAAGAACACTTGCTGCTTCTATAGGACTTAATTGGGAAAGTAGAAGCAACACCCACCATTTTACAAATATTGAAAAATATACTGATGTTCAAAAAATCCAAGAACTCGTTCAAAATGTTAAGTCCAAGTTAAAATGTTAAGGATAGCAGGGCATGTAGAAAAGACTGAACAAGTACACCTGGAAGGATTGCAGTAGAAGAACCTCATCTTTCTGAAACAATATAGCAGCACAGACTAAGTTTGTAAAGTTGCATCTGAACAAACCAGAAGACAGCCGGAACAATCTCATTTGGACGGATGAGACCAAAGTAAAGATATTTGACCGATGGCAAATGTTTGAGTGAAACCAAATACCACATATTACAAACCTCTCACATCAACTTCCAAGCCCATTGGTGGTGGGGTGATGATTCAGGCTTTTTTTGCAGCCACACTCACCAAGTTAACCATGAACTCCTCTTTATACTAAAATTTGAGAGTCAAATCAAATGGAGCAATCCAGTGATGATGAAGGTGGTACTTTCATCCACAACTGTGTGAGACACTAATAAAGTCATAAAGAAAACATCTATTTTTTTGCTAAAGGTGGTTCTGAAAGCTCTTGAAATGTATGGTGTACCTAGTTTTTCACCACAACTTCACAATCTTGGCTGATACGTTAATAAATGACAGAGGTGGAATCAAAAAGGGTGTTTTTGTACACTTGTACATATATTTGGACTTTGACATTTCATTGTGTCCTGATACGTAAAAACGTAGTGCTGAGTTGGGGTGTACTTTCTTTTTATCAGGACTGTAGGTTTTTCTTGCTGCTAAAATAATTTTGTTTCCACTATCTACAATTTAGCTGTGTCCAGCTCTTGTTTGCTAAAGAAAGCGGAAACACTGAACCAAAACATTCAGGAAAAAAACAAATAATACGAGCTGGAAGTTGCCAAATTCAACTAAAACATCAAGTTATGGTATTTGGGTATTTATTAAAAACATTGAGACTAACTTGACAGGTGACAGACGGTTTGTGTTTTGGAACAAAACTCCTCAGCCCAACAAAGAGACTTACAATTGTGGCATGTACATCATCAAGACTAGGAAGGCAACCACGTTCACGTTCATACCAAGTGAATTTTTGTGACGTTTGGTCCAGTTGAAGCATGAGACATGTGAAGTGTCACACACTGTGTTTACTGGATAACTGTAAATATATAAATAGCAGAGCTGGGTTGCTAAAATCCAGGGGGGAGCCGTCACGAATATAAACCAAAAAACACAAACCACACACTGTAAGTCATGGAGGCACATTAACAGCTCACAGTTCACATTCCGATGATACCAGTATGCCTAGCACCTGTGCATTCTTAAGAACTGCTGTTTTACTGTCAAAATGTTAAAAAAAACTCCTGTTTTTCTTCATCTTGCAGTTTTTATTTAAATCTCTTGCAAGTGATTTGTGAAATATGGCTTTGAAATGTCCAATTATGTGTAACTTTCTGATGCCATGATGTCTGTTTTTCCAAAAAATTATCACCTATTGTAGCTAAGCAGCCATTTTGGGGCAGCTTTGGGGGGAAAAATAGATTCACTCAAGAGTTATTGCAATGGGGGAAACAATTGTTTGTTTGATCTGCTGGTTTTATAATTTGGCTCACTGCCAAACAAATGGAGGTCTTTGTTGTTATGTTGGTTTGCTTTTAATTTGGAAAGGGAGAATATCCATCCAGACATTGTGTAGAATGAAAACACATCTATCAAACACATCATTTTATTTCCCTAAAATGTTTTAGTCCTGTTTTTATTAATTGATGAAAATATCAGTCATGTTTGTTGTAGGAAAAAAGGCAGACAAAATATTTTTGTCGTAGTCTTAGTTAGCAAAAGTGACTTTGCAGTGCATTAGAAATATCCTGTATTCTTACCAAAAAAGCACCTTAAAGCATAATTTTTACAGCTTAAATTAAAGTCTTATCTGACAACAGAACTTTCACATAAGCCCTTGTTCAGTCATTGAGATGTACAATGGCAAACTCTGGACCTGGACATGTGCCTTCCATAGCAGAAGGCTAGAAGGTTGCATTGTAATCCTTATATTCTTGGTGGCTCTGGTCCCAGCGTCTTACAGGTCATCATCAAGCTCCTTCTCTGTTGCTCATCTATTAAGTTCCTCACATTCATCCTCTCACCTGACAAGTTCTTGCATTGAGTTCCAGACCAAAAGTGACTGACGGCCATTTTACGCCTCTCATATTTTCAGATGATTCCATTTTCTTTCTGGAATAATGCTTCTTTTCTATTGCCACATTACAATAAAGAGAATTACAAAATTTGAGTCTGGAAACCTATTATAAAACAATTGTTTCTTCCATTGTGTGCATTATAATAGGCTGGTAGAAGACATAAAAAGTTTATTTTCTTTAAAGTTCAGAAGTTTGAAATGACCAGGATTAAGCAACATGATTTGTGTTATTATTTATTGTTATTTATTTGAAATTGTGTTATTTTCATGCTTGGAAAAAAATGTCAAGAGATAATAAATTGTGTTGGATTCAACTGAATGAGAAATGTCATTCAGATTTTTATTTGTTTATTTCCCTTTCTGAGATACAAAGAAACACCAAACCGGGCTCAGGTTAAAGCTCCCGTTTTGTCCCCATTGTCTCCTTAGAAAAAAGCAAACAAGACGAACACTTTCAGTGTGGCTGTCTCCAGCTATGTGTGTGTCTGACTCTCTGAGGAGGAACATCGGCTTTTAGATAAGATCTTTCCGCCCAACTGCACAGTCACTATTTTTTCCCATAACCAGGAACAAGAGATGCTGCAACATAGTCAGGGAAAAAACAAAAGGGAGGGGGAAGGACTGGAGGGAAAAAAATGGACTATGACAGTGTTCATGACTGTTTTCTATGGGATTTCAGGCTTGTGGCATTGTATAATGCTTAATTGGATGTGAACTTCCATGTGAACATTTAAGGAGAACAACAGGGTTAGTCATTGCTGATTGCAGCTTCAGGGCAGGCTGTTACTCTCTAGTTACACATTTGTGTTTACCATCAGGGTTTTGCACCGTTGGGAGCTCATCTTTGCATGTTTCTAGTCAGGATCATTTGGTTCCTCATCTTAGTGGTTTTGAGGATTATAAAGAGACTGTTTATGTTGAGCACAGCATGATTTTTTTTCGTTTCTGTGATGAAGATGCTTCGTACCATTCATTTGTACAAACTTGTTCTTTAAAAATCACAGCTGTAACCTTATTTTTGTCTTCATCACAAAAGACTGAAGCAACATGCTTGTTGCGAGGATGTTCATCTATGCATCTTCTGCTGTACCCTTAGTCCAAACAAGACTAGGTGGAGACGCTCTAGACTATCCCACTGGAGGCTTATGCCCCTGTCTAAATGGAAACAACTCAAATGCAACTCAACTTTTTCTGCATTTTCAGCTTCAATCACAGTTGAACTAAAATCAAATTTGAAACATTTATCAGGAGTTTCTGCTTCAAGCCTGATAGAAGGCCAGAACAGAAATTAAGGATCATCAGTCTAAAGTGATGATCTATGAGAGTAACTAACACTAATTTTATTTTAATACAGTAGTACAGATTATGTGAGGATGTGCAATAGTAAATAGACACCTAATTATGTAAATAAATCATTAGTCCCTATGATGAGGCTCCAGACAGGAGGATAAAATGTTTACAGCCGCTCGAGATCAAGGATCGGAAGGAGACCACATGAATCAGTCAAAAATCTGAACTGTGATCTGGAAGCAAAGGGATGAAAAACTTCAAGTCATGATCTAAGCTCTGAACCGACCTGATAGGAATAACTATTACCGAACAGAGAGGGGTGAAAATGTAGATGCATGAAACTTCCTCCTCATATCATATGTACAGAGCAAAGACTTTATCATGACCAAACAAGGTATTTAAATTCTTACCTCCTTGAATGGATCTATGATTTATACCGTTTTTTTCCAAAGAAGACAGCCTTGATCTTTTAAAGTGAGCTACAATTCTCCAGGCTTTTCAGAGTTTTACTTTGGACAGCATGTAAATTGTTCCATTTTATCCACCCACAGCTACATGACAGCTGCAGAATCTTTTCAGACATGTTAAATGGGATTTATGTATTTTGTATATTATTGTGTGTGGGGGGGGTGTGCGTGTGTATGTGTATAGATATGTATGGATAGATGTGTGCACAGTGGGTAAATATTTACTTTATAGATTTGTTTCGTGTACATTTGGCTAAAGTAGATGAATTGATTGATATAAATTCATTTTACAAGGTTTTTTGTACATGTTCAAATGTGTGTGTGTGCGCCTGTGTATGTATGTAGGGGTGTATATTTGTATAGATGTATGCTAGTGTTAATGTGTATATGCTCAACACAATGGTTGTGACATGTCTGGAATGAATGAATGAATGAATGAATGAATGAATGAATGAATGAATGAATGAATGAATGAAGTGTAACCGTGTGCAAGTGGCTTCACTAACAATTTTGTTTGTTTCTGAATATTTCAGGGGAAAGATTCTCTGCAGACTGATGCATCATCACTGCAGAAGCTGGAAGCACAGAATCTGCGGATGTCAAGGCCTGTCTAAATGTTCTAAATGGTTCAGATCAAATGTTAAGCCGTTTAATGTTCAAATTCATGGGATATAAAGTTTCTTTACAAAGCTGATGAGCTCCTGAGTGTGCAAATGCAACATTAAGACAAAGTCTTGTTATCTTTACATAAAAAAAATGTGAAGAATTAAACCAAACGCTAAATCTGAATAAGATTCTGTGGAGAGACTTGTTGTTCCCAGATGCTCTCTACATTCTGAGTGTGTGTGAGATATTTTGCAAAGATGAATGGATAGCAATTTAGTCTCTTGATGTGTAAAGCCAGTAGAGACAAACCCCAAAAGACCTGCAGATGTAATTGTGTGTAAAGGTAATTCATCATGGCATTCACCCAGAGGTGCTGATATATAGAATAGCATGACATGACTTTCTTTGATCCTCATCTGTAAAAGAATTTGAAAACCATTTATGGCAACTGTTTTCAGGGCAGATGATTAGCACAGAAGCCCAACCATCCAAACATTGTGCTCCATAGAGTAAGTTTAATGCTAAACAACTTACTGTTGTCTGTAAACACAGGTATTGTCTCATCATAAAATATATCGTTTACTCCCCTCCTGTGCTGTGCTGACACATCAACTTGCAGAGAGTTATTCTCCCATGGAAAATTTAATATTAACAAGAAAATGCTTGTAATATGATTCCACATGTTCATGTTTGCAGCAGTTACCAGAGATTCCCCAATGAATGAGCTGAAACATTGGGGAGGGAGAGAGGAAACGATGATTAAAACAAATATGGTATTTTTTATTGATTTAAAAAGTTTTGCAAAAAAATCTGAACAGCATAGCATGCCCTTGGATTCAGCCCTTTCTATTCTGACACTGTGAATTAAAAGTGCAGGAAATATGTTTTTTTTTTCTTTTACATGTACTCTAAAAAAATGTTATAAGGTAATACAACCAGTATTCAAATAATTTCAAAATAATTTATCACAAAATGACATCAGTTGTTGGCAATCACTGCTAATCCACCGCATTTGCCTTTGCCACGCCTCTTTAAATCTCTGTCTGCCATATGGTAAGAAAGCAGGGCAGAGATGCATTAAAATAGGAGATGTGACCTAGTGAGACTGTAAAGAAAAGAAGCTCTATCATTTCTTTGTTATAATGGACAGAGACATACACATAGATTCTAACAACTTGTTCCTGTAAAAATTAAGGTATGTATCTCTAATTCAAATGTATTTCTCATTAAAAACCTCAGCTAAAAGTGAAAAGTAGTGTAATTTGTCAAATGATTTATTGCACATGATATTTATTATGGATTAGATTAATATAAGGTGAAATGCTGTTATTGGTTTAGGGCAGGGGTGTCAAACTCCAGTCCTCAAGGGCCAGTGTCCTGCAACTTTTAGATGTGCCTCTGCTGCACCACACCTGAATAGAATAATTAGGTCATTAGCAAGGCTCTGGAGAACTGATCTACACAAGGAGGAGGTATTTAAGCCATTTCATTCCTGTGTTTTGTACCTGTGGCACATTTAAAAACTGCAGGACACCAGCCTGTGAGGAATGGAGTTTGACACCTGTGGTTTAGGGCCTAGGTTTAGGACCAAGTTGTGACTTCACTTTAGGTTAAGTTTAGAGTTAGGTATGTACCAGAAATGGTTAAATTTAGGGAAATAGTCAATGAATGGAAGTCAATGGAAAGTCCCTGCAAAGATAGAGAAATTTTACGTGTGTGTGGGGGCGGGGGTTGTGTGTGCGGGGGGGGGGGGGGGGGGGGGTGTGGGCGTGTGTGTCTGCATGGTTGTTTGTCTTTTGCGTCTCTGTTCTGTCTTGTGATGGACAATCAATCTGTTGTTAGTGGAATTTTAGAAAGTAGCTTCTCTCTAATACTTAGGATACCATGAGAAAAAAAAACAATTTATGTGCAAGCTCTTAGTTTTATTTTTATTATTCCACACCTGCTGGAACTTAGGGAGGCTTTAGAGATGCCAGGAGGTACCACATGAAGATAAGAATGGAACTCACCCCTTGGTTCAAGGTTCGGTCTTTGTCAACATCGTAACTGAAGATTTACAAAGCTGCTGATGTGAGTCGGAATGTTTTTTGTAACTTCTCTTAAGCCCCAGATCTAAAGCAACCTCCAATTAAATTGCAGAATAGAAACATGAAGAAATGCACTGATTTTGCTGAGCACCAAATGGAGAAAATTGGTTATTTTATTTGCTTGCACAAATAATTACAAAGTAAATGTAATCAAAACAAAACTAATTTCCTGTTTAGAAAACTGGACACATGCCGCTTTCTTGTACCATTTAAGCTGTCCTCTGGTCATAATATGTGTCATATCTCTGCACCATGAGCCTGATCTGAATTACATTGAAATGCATCCAAGCTGGCAAAGAGTTGCACCATAGTCATGTTTTGTAAAAACCTAACTTGAGGGTTCATTGTTACACAACTGCCAAAACTGTTTGGATTTTAATGATCTGACATTGACTGTTTATTATTTTTTAAAAGCAGGTTTGTATTGTTATAGTATTGAGGCCTGACATTGTCGCTGACCCTAGATGGGTCGGGAGGGGTGCGGGTGCCTATCTCCAGCTAATGTTCCGGGCAAGAGGCAGGGTACACTGTGTCGCAGGGCAACACAGAGACAGACAGGACAAACAACTATGCACACACCCCCTACACACACACACACACATACACCTAAGGAGAATTTAGAAAGACCAATTTACCTGACAGTCATGTTTTTGGACTGTGGGAGGAAGCTGGAGTACCCAGAGAGAACCCATGCATGCACAGGGAGAACATGCAAAATCCATGCAGAAAGACCTGGAATCAAACCTTCTTGCTGCAAGGCAACAGTGCTACCAACTGCGCCACTATGCAGCCTGACATTGGCCTATCAGTAAAAATAAACACATAAATAAATAAAAATAAAAAATATATAGACCAAGCATTATATGTGTAGTTTTGAAAAACGTTTTTTTATTTTTTTCCCAAAGGAAATAAAATACGGTGGAAAGACATAATTCAGACAAAACGAAGCTCAGAGGTGTAGTTGCAACAAGTGAACACTAGATAGTGCAAAAGCAGCCCGACCTCATATAGGACACTTTCCTGTCAATTTTCTCTCTGAGGTTTATTTTTAACCAGAAAAAGGATTGCTTTAAATCATTCATGCTCAGCTTTTAAAACAACATTTCTAACATAAAAGCTATGCCATGTATGATATTTCTATTTTGGTTTATAAAGATATAAACAATAAGTTCTGGTTTATTTTCATGTAACAGTTGCTGTATTTCTTCTGTATCTAGTACACAGACATATTTATCCACTGGAGAAGTGAAGTGGTGTAATACATGTATGGTGGTGTAATATGATTATTTCAGACTGTGGAAAAAAATAAAAGCAGTACATTTTTGAATAGACCACAAAAATTCCTATAATGATTTAAGATATTTTTATGGAAAAAAAAAATCTAAAATTTTCTGTTGTTGGAAAGACTATAATAAGATGTCAGCCTAAAAAAGAAGCATAGTTGTGGATGTCAAGTGGTACTATCACTGTATAATTTTATCTAATTGAAGATCACCAAGCTAGCTTTTAAATCTGTGATAAATCAGTAAAATCAGGAAGTGAGTAAAATAATTGCACATCAGCCTTTACTATATTTGAATTCTATGTAACTTCACTTATTACATCACCAGACCATCTCATAAAATAATACATTTTACCATTAAATAACTAAATATAAATATGGCTATTTGATTCTGTAAAATTTACCCAAGTTTCATTGTAAAAATATGAAATTCATAGAAAATATTCTATTGGTTTGCCTAGCTTTAATTAAGTCTGTGTCATGTCATTTTGGATCTTGATGATAAGAACATGTATTTATTTGTAGAACTCTGTTAAAGATCAAATATGAGGTAGTCTGAAAAAAAACATCTTAATGGCAACATATCCATATCAGAAAATAACATTTCTATAAGTATAATAAACTCAAGCTTTGATTTGACCAACCGATGACAACACAGCTCAGGGAGTTTAGTATATTCATTGACAGATGTGACCTCTCCAGTGGATACAAAATGTACATGAACACATGGAAAAATTGCAGCAGCAGCAACAAAAGAACAAAGCAGATGTTCACATATCTTAATGAATCCACAGAGCAATGTTATAATGTCAAGTCATGTAAGGATTTATTTAAACAGCATAGTTGTGCAATATAACATAATGTGCTTTTCATCAAGAACAAAACGCTAAAAGCAAATGTTAAAACACAAAAACTAACAAGATTACTAAAGCTGTTGACAGTTTAATGAGATTGGTTTAGGTTAAAGGACTCAAAGTGAAGCAGGTACAGGTACTGAACAACTAAACAACAAGTCATTAATGGATCTTATGTTCTCTTTAATGTTAATTATTTTAATGCTATAAAATGAAGCAAATTATATAGATTGTCCTTCTGATAAAAAGACTGATGGAATAATTAATAGAGAGCTGGTAAATCCAACAAATGGAGAAAATAACTATTGTTGTAAATATTTTTAATTTACAGTTGTGGTTGTAGAGAACCAGAGCTGTGTGGCACATGCTATTTCTTTAATGAGTGGATAAAATTTGACTTTCTCTGCTTTCACTTGTCATGACATAAAGGCTCTCTTCTTTTCTTGAATAGAGCTTTAATTCCAGGAGTTGTTTTTGGAGAAACATTGCATCTTATTGAGGGCCACAGTGTTCACACAGAAGTTAATGTAGCCAGTGATGCAGTCAGTGATGCTGTCAATGTCCTCCCCATGAAGAGATTAGAGTTTCCCCAAAACAGTTGAGCAGAAATGGTCCTCAAGAACCTCTTGCGTCTCCTCAAACCATCTCTCTGCTGTTCATTGATGATCAACACCAACACGTTTTAATGTACATACAAAGAAAGGACCATCGATGACATAAATTTGTTTGATGTGCTGTTTTAAAAAGGGGAGCATTAAGCTTTTTCAGGATAAAAATAAATCACTGAAGACTGACAGCAAACTGTCCTTCCTTTAAACATGTGTGCTATCTTTGCTCCATCTAGTGTTTACTAATTGCAACTACAACTATGTGCTTTGTTTCCCTGAGTTTGAATCTTGACTTCCCACAAGTGAGTTCCTAAAACGGGGATTTACTTCTTTTGAAAAATAAATTTGAGAAAAATACAGTTTAATAATAATGCTTGTTGTGTGTGTACCCATGTACCAGTCTCTGTAGGAAAAGGTTTCCCTATTCATCACTTTCTATTTGATGCTTCAGGTGATCTCTTATACAGCCTGTCTCATGTCACCAATAGCATCTCACTGAGATCAAGATCTGGACATTAGCTTGGGCCAGGACTTTCCCCTACTTGAATCTCAGGCGGTTCTTGTTAGAGTTGAGAGTTGAGAAATCAGAAATGTAAATTTCTGATTTCGAAATCATTCCCAACAAAACAATGAGATGATTCCCACCCTGAAGGAATTCCTTAACAAGAGCCCAAACTCAGGGAGACAGATGATGATTAAGGAGTATACAAGCAACTTCAAGATTCAAGGCAGCAAGGAGAAGTGCAGGAGGAAACTGGAAAGGAAGCTCCAGCAGGGCAATATCAGAGATGCATGCTCAGGGATGAAGAATATCACAAGTTTCAAGCACAAGGAGGCTCAGATACATGGATTTTTGGACAGAGTGACAAACTGAACATATATTTCAGCAGGTTCGGATCAGAAACAAGCTCAGAATCCTTCTCTCCTGTCTACAGCAATGCAGACCTCCCAAGCTCCTTTGACAGATAGGTTTACATCTTAATCTTCCACCGCAGTCATGGATCCTGCTGCTCTTCCAAATCTGTCTTAGTAGATTTGGAGCCAGTGAATTATAAAAAATAATGCTACCAAAACACATATCACAAAAAAATATGATGCTTATTAAACTCCACTGGTAGTTTAACTAGAACTGTGTGCTGTGGCCCAGATTAGACATCATTGAGCTTTCAACAGCAAAGACTACAGAGGGTTCTGCTGCTAAACAAATTAGAAATGAACCTCATACTCACTGCAAAGCAGATCTGCGATGCTGTGGGCTAGTTTCCATTTCAAATACCTGAGGAACCTTGTCTTAAAAGGGTGACTTTTTAAACTCTTGATTCATGCCACAGCTCACTCCAGAGCTGTAGAGTGAACTAAATTGAAAATAGCATGACAGAGAATCCAGAACTCTGGATGAGAGGTCCATCTAGATATGAAATTGCCTAAAAGAGATTTTAGGCAGTTAGTGTTTGAACTTACAAACATTTTCAATCATATTTTTAATATATAGAGTAAATTAATGAGATGCTGGGGGAAGGGCCTTTCGCTGGCATCTCATTTCTCATTTCTGCCTTGGGGACTGCAAACGACTCTGAAGTAAGAAGTGGTTCTTAGTAACTTTGCTTAAAAATGATAAAGAATTTAGTGAATGTTTATAATATAAAGACAGTAAACAGGCTAATTTTTAGATTTTTTTGGTAAAGGTTTTTATGTAGAATATGCATAGTACTTCAACAACAGAATTGACAATAATAATATAATAATTATTTTTAGTGAAAGATAACTTTTACTGTGTTGAAATATTCCTGCTTCACTAAAAACATGGAATGTCACGGTGTGGTTATTGAGTATGTATCAAATTTAAAATAAAAATGATTTTAACAAAAAAATTGTTGATGTCTAGCCGCATAGGCAATAACAGATGCTCTGCATTTTCAAGAAAAAATATTTTAAACATTATGCTATATATTTAGATTTTACATTTTTGTGTATATATATATATTTTACTGAAGGTTGTCATACTGTAAGAATCTCATTCCAGCCCATGGGTATCAAACTTGTTACATGCTGAAGGAGAAGTTCTGTCCAAGAACTGTGATTTTGTCAGAAGCAATAATTTCTTGATATGGGACCCTTCTTGAAGATAGCAAGAAGGGTCTTACAAGGAGGGTCCTCCACTGACTATGTGCTCTATAACGTGTCAGACAATGGATCACACACACAGGATCACAGTTGGGTAATTAGAGTATAGTTGGTATATGATCTGAATCTTATGCAACTTAAAAACATGTTGAATGTTGTTTTACTGTTATGTTAGTTATAAAAATTCCTGTGAATACACAAAGTGGACAAGTCAAGTGCAGCCGCATGTCAGCTATTTACATTCTCTGTGAAAATAAGTGAAATGATCATAACTTTAACTCCAATGCTAAATTGTGGTGATAATGCATCACTGAAACACTAATTTGAATTTATGTTCATCCTATTTCACTTAGCTTTACATATGCATCGCTACCATTTGTTTGAACGGCACTCTGGTCAATAATTCGGCCGCTTTTATGTCTCCTGGCCTGCTTTTTGGGGGACAGATTACTCGACCAGTCAAATCTCACCCCAGCAGTGAGACAATGTGCTAAGCCTTCAGGTAAATGTTCTGAACAAACTCACACGCTGCTGTAGGCTTCACCTGTTTTAATGTGAAAGGCGTAATGAAAAATAGATGGCACACTGCAGCGCCAAACCCAGAAAACAAAGCATTAAAATAGCAGCTTGTTTATCTGAGTGAAAACACATCAGGCTGGACAGAGAGAGCAGCTAGCATGCCTACGCTGTAAACAACAGTCTTGCTGCGCCGAAACGAAAGCAGTTTTTTATGAATGAAGGGGAAGTTGTGAGACTAAAGTGAACATTTTTAAATAAAAACAATATTTTTTGAATATGAAGTTTCATGTTATGAACTTTCGTACACATTTCCGCTGTACGGGTATTTGCTAAGACTGACATCTGCGGCAGCCAATAGAAAGCCCGGATTTGAAGAGGTGGCCAATGGTGATGCTAAGGGCGGATACAATGGGTGGTTTGTAACAGGACGAGCAGGTAAGTAAGATTTTGTCTTGTTATTTTCTTAAAAATTGAGTAACAATCTATTTGTCAAGAATGACCCTTACTTTGGTTAAACCACTGGTTCTTCTGTTTGAGAAGGGTTCATTTTTATGTACTTTTTTCCTCCCGTATGTACAAATGAAATGGTGTTCATTGAGGAGTCTGTGAGATCGGGAAGCAAACAGCTAACGAATACTAGCATGTTAGCTTTCTAACGTTAGCTTCTGATAAAGTAATGTTAATGTGCCTTTTATAAAATAAAGAAACAGTTATAATGCAATTATTTACTAGCTGTTTTAATAATGTGCCTTTTTCTTTGATTTACCGTTTAAGTCCACCTACGTGGTGACCACAATCAACATTTAAAAAGTTTTTTTTCATCTTAAAATTTGCAACGGTAACGTTAATGTAGTTAGCCCGTTAGCTTTAGCTTGGCAGCTGGACGCGACAGACTCATCGATTCCACTAGTCAAAAACTAAACTTTTATGAGATACTCTGTGTGTTTGAAGCCTCAAACCGAGGAGAGTATAGGTTTGAAAACCACAACAACTTATTTAACTAATTAGTATGTTTAGTTTTCAGCAAGGTTTATTTCAACTGTTGAAATGAATGAATTAAAGCGGAAAGCTGCGGAATTATCGAGGTTACAGTCATTACGTTTCGCTCGTATAGTATATTTAAAACAACAAAATGGTATCTAAGATGCGTCAATAGTCTTAGATTAAACCCATCCAAAACCCATAAGAAGTTGCATATATTTAAAATTACCACAAGTAAAATAAATGTATAATAAAGATATTCTAGTAAACTTTCTGAAGAGACATATGTCAAACATATCAAAATTGACTTAGAATAGTCTCTTTATTCACCCAAACGCTCATGCTCATTACCACAGAGTATTATGTGCTTATCATTAATAAGAGCTACAAAAGTTTGTTGGCCTTAAAACAAAAATACATTCATCTTGCATAAGTTTTCAAGTGAAACATTAAAATTGCATTCTAAAATTAGAATATAATTTATTTCCTATTTTCATTTGAAAACCGGACCTATCGTAAAATAATCAACAATACGCTAACATGAGTACTTTAAAATGTTCAGTGAAAGGCTGTTTGCTTGATATAAGAAGATACTTTGATATAAAAAGTCTACTTTATTTCTATTTACTTTCTCAGCTGGGATTTTTGTAATTTCATCCTGTAATAAATTACTCAAAAACAGAATTTAAGAAAAAAAAAAGTATTTTTTTTTAACAATCATATTTTACCTTTTTGATGTTATAGTTAAAACATACTATATTGAGTTTCTCTTCAACATATGAAAAATATGCACAACAACTTGATGGTTTGTGACAAGCTTTACAATCAAATTTGTGGGAGACAGGATGTTCTTTTCAGTAAGTACTGTAATGTGAATGGGCAAAACTTACTGACATCTTGTGGTCAACTTAAATAGTGCAGCTATTTCAAACCTGTCTCACATATTACTCTGGAGGAAATTCTATCTACATTACACTGGACCTTTGTTCTGTAATAATTAGTAGTGATATTCATCTTGTACAATTACACCAGTAGCTGTTTTTTGGATATGGTTCAATCATTTAGATTTAGCTGTTCTTAAATGACTAAGCTTCTCTGTCTCTAAAATGTGTACCATCAACACAGCTTTCCCTCAAATGTGCCTTTAGTGGAGGTAAAATGAAAGTTCTCACG
The DNA here is from genome assembly GCF_003331165.1 of Xiphophorus hellerii. Classification (NCBI taxonomy): domain Eukaryota; kingdom Metazoa; phylum Chordata; class Actinopteri; order Cyprinodontiformes; family Poeciliidae; genus Xiphophorus; species Xiphophorus hellerii. The sequence continues at coordinate 12,098,216 of NC_045681.1, forward strand.
TATGGAACTTCCATGGTGCGGCTTAATTGCTGATAGTCATTGCAATAGAGAACATTGATTCCTAACATTGTGCCGCTCCACAGAAAATTATTTTCAGTATCGTGATTATTGTGTACTGTTAGTTTAACTTCAGCATAAAAGCATAAATGTTTATTTTTGTCATTAGTAGTAATAGATTTTTCATAAATTCATCAATCTTACAAAAACATTCAGATTATTTTGTTTGGTTGTATATTTGTCAGGGAGTGAGTGCTCATTGGAGCGGCTCATTGTTTATCTTTGTCATACTGGAGTTAACACTTGATTGGGCTGTTGTCAAATTAACTGTCTTTAAGTCTCTCTGTTTTTGTGTCATTCAAAAATTGTTCATTTTAACTTTTTATAAAAAGTTTGCAAACTTGCTTTTGATTTTTGGAGTAAAACTACTACCTACAATTTATATGATTTGAAAAAATTAATAATAATAAAAAAAAGATAGTACCGTAACTTGTCTTTGTGGCCAAACCACTCAACCCTTTGGTATAACAATAAAGACTTTGAATCATAATTATTTTTTTCAATTGAATTGCTCTGGCTTGAAAATTTGTAAATATTAGTTGTTGCTTCATGCTTAACATCTGTATTTATTTCTAATATCTATTTGTTCATTTTATGTTTTAGGTGTAAACTAGTAACTGCATTTGTGGTTCGTTGGATTACTACCTGGATTATTTCAACAATGGAGTTAAAGGTAATCCTAAACTATTATTACATGTCCTTGTTTATTCTGGTTTATGTTTCACTGAGACCATCAGGGATGTTCTGTTATGGCTGTCAGTCAGTAATGCTCTGCGGATACTGTGAATGTAATGAACGTCCTCTTGGTAGCTCCAGTATTTATCTCAAAGAAAATGGCTTCTGGGGATGGAACTACATCAGATGTGTTGGTTCTGGGTATCTCTGGAAATATTTCAGATGACTGAGACGGGAACAATATCTCAGGAAGTGTAGGGAACGCCTTGGAATCCATGAGGGGTCATCAAAGGAGTGCTTAAATCCACCATCTTTGCACGCACTGTTTTTGTAACCCAAAACTAGGCACAAAGATCTAAGATATTTAGTTATATTTCCTTGTTAAAACGTTCATAAAAGAAGAGAACTGGTTCTAGAGGCTGATGGTTTTAGTTCCTGCCCTGTGGAGTCAAGCAGCTTTTCTTAGATTTTCATATCTTTTTTATTGTTAACCACTTTTTTAAACATTAAGAATACATGAGAGGTCCCAGATTAATCTTGTGCAACATGTTTTGCCTTGGATAACCTCCTCTGTATACAGGAAGTCATACACAACTGTTTATTTAAAACGACCAAAGATAAACACAAGCAGCTTGTGCAGAAGTCACCACAGCATGAGAAAATTCAAATGAGCCAGGGACTTAAACATATGTTAAAACTGGAAACCTTATCTCATTTGCAACAAATGTAATATTGATAATGTCTTACTATAGCTTACACACATTGCATGGGTAGTATTAGTACATATAAAAAAAATAATCAGTCTCATTTAATAAAATATTATTTTCATCAGACTAATTTCTATTACAATCTGTCTGTTTGCAGGCTTAATTCTCCTTGTCAGAAGGCCTAACTTGAAAACTTAATGAAAGGAAAAAGAGAGTTATAGTATGATTTTTTTATATATATTTTTTTCACCATTAATATCGAACATCCAAACATCTCAACACGGAAACCGGGGAATCTTTCAGTTGTTTTTCGTACGTGG